>NC_079422.1:16736558-16766558 GCF_026213295.1 Gadus chalcogrammus | reverse complement strand
AGTTTTCCAAAAGGAAGGACTTTGGTTTGAACCTTTGTTTACCCAAAAAACGTTGTGGCTTTAAGTCATTTTTGGGAGGATATGAAATCTTCTGTGAGATGAACTTGGAGCCTACCCTTCATATCAAGTCTGAAAATAACCCCGTCCCTATAGAATGCAACAACAGCTTGACTAACGTATCATGAACAGGGCAGGGCAGTAAGCGCAAGACTAGAATACGGGCCGAGCAGATGGGTGTAGATTGATTCACAGTGGAACATTTGTTGTTTTAGCAGCCATGTGCACAGCCCCAGTTCTGTTCCCCCATTCTCTCTCCTGCACTGGATTCCATGCCTGCTGACGTCAGCCACAGCCTCGGCACAGACTTAAGTATCAAATTCCCCTGTTTTTATCTTTTAACTCTGCCAATTTAAGCTGCATAGGAAATAAAACATGATTCACATCAGTCAGCCAAGAGAGGGGTCCCCTAGTTAGTTGTTTATTCATGCGAAACACTGCAGCGCTAAAAGAGCACCCTCCATTTTGAGAGAGTGTTGAGCCCCGGCCACTTTGGCAGCCGTAAACCGCGGAGTGACAAAAGACCTTATCGCAACGGAGATAAGGAGAGGTTGGCCAAGCAGCTGCCGAGGATAAAAGAAAGTCTTTGTTGCCAATCCCGCTTCTTAGCCAAAGATGTGCTTTCCACGCCGTCGCCGTTCTACGACTTAATACTCAGAGGGGGCCAACCTCCCACTGCACAAGCTCAACCGTGTTCATGTGTGAGAACTGTGAGGCCATTACGTCTATTTAACACCGCATTACATCCGATGTCTGACACATCCGAGCATTGCTTATTATGTATTCTGTATTTGGCATTTAGCAGGCGGTATCTCTAGCGAAGCACGCCAGTGTGCACTGGTACGTGGCATACACATTTACACTTGTTGCTTCCCATCTCCAACTGTGGCCTAATTGAGGAGATGTGCTTGTAAGCATCGCTTAGTTGCCTTAGTTGAATGAAACCGTCGACGACCAGATGGAAGAAACAGCTAGTCACTCACAATTTGTTCAATACGGGTATGTCTTACCGCTTGGTTGGTTGCTAACTTTTCACTGTCAGCTGCCATATTGTATTGTACTGATATTCTCTCTCTCTCTCTCCCTCTCTCCCTCTCCCTCCCTCCCTCTCTCTCTCTCTCTCTCTCTCAATCAAGGGACTTGTAAAATAAATCAAAGGTCTTGGGGGCTTGAGCGAAAAAACACAGTACCGCACGCAGGCACATTCCTCTAAATCTGTGTTTGGTCTCCCTCTGCTACATGGGGTAATATTACTGAAACCCAAAAGGTCAGCAAGGATAGTTTTTTTTGTCCTCCCCTGCTCTTAGTCCGTCTTTCGTCAAGCCATTTATTAAAAGGGGAACATTTACTCTGACATTTGAAAATCTCCTGAATGTAGTCGAGTTATTCAGAGACGACCACCGAGACGATACACACAAGGCCGTCGCGTTCGGTAGGGAAATTGATTTTATTTTCCTAGCATGGATGATTTATACGTCTCCGGATCACCTGTCGAATCCACATCAGCTGATTTGAAAAGAAATCCGACATTGTGTTTAGTTTTGCTCATGTCTCGTGCCACCTTTTATGGCAGCCCCTCCTACCCCGGATGACTCTCACCTGCATGACTGGCAACCAATTCATAGCCTTACCCCAGAGAGATAAATAATAAAAAAAGAGATAAATAATAAAAAAACGGAGCATATGGTGCGGCTCTGAAGCCTTCAGTGTGATTGATGCGACGTGCCTTACGACGACATCATCGCCGGGGCACTTCGCCGCAGAGAAAGCCAGAAAAGCTCTTCATCCACATTTGCATTTTAATACCTCAGCAATATCGAATCCATTACGCCTCCCCTGGTGGCCTATTAGCGGCGGGTTAATTAAAGACTAGATGAGGCCGCGGCGCGTTTAGGAGCAGACGATCTGTCTGACCCCGGGGCTGATTGTCAGGGCCTCATGCTGACCGTGAGGGCTCATCGCCGGACACATTCTACACCGCGACTCCCAGAATTACCTCCCGGGGGCGGCAGGGAAACTGAGCCCTTGCGTGACTGATGGCCGAGGCCGGCCTGCTAATTTCCACAGATAACAATAATCCTCCGATGCGCGGGGAGAAGGGCAAATCATAACAAGCTAAAAAAGACATAGCAGTAAGCAGCCGACTTCGATTTGGAGCCGTCCTGCGCAGATTGAATAAGCCGGGGCGAGATGAGCCGCACGCATGCATGCCGACTCTTCATTTAGTGAGGTCGCACCACAACCACGGGGAAGGGATCGCAATTGGTGGTGCGCACGTGCTCATGCACACACGCTCATATTCTCTCTCTCTCTCTCTCTCTCTCTCGCTCTCGCTCTCTCTCAGATTAGCCAGTTGTCACAGATCAGAATGACAGACACAGCATAAACACTGCTGGTGGCGAGAGTTTGAGCTGTGACAGTCAGTCAGTCAGTCAGTCAGTCAGCCAGTCACCCAGGCAGGCAGGCTTACAGGCGCAGAGTGACAGCGGGTGCGCAGGCTGAGCACAACAGGCATAACATTCAGAGAGGCGACAGTTAGTGAGCCCTATATGCTAAGACAGAACCAGAGTCATGCAGAACTCCAATTTGTGCTACAAATCACTCCTGTTCTCCATCTCTGGCGTCTCGCAAAGACACACACAAAATTCCCGGCCCAGCTGAGTGCAAAGAGAGGAAGGAAGACTGGACATGTTGAAGTGATTGTACAGGCAGACAGCGACAGAGCCAGAGTCGGGCTGGGGGAGGGGCGGCTCTGTATGAGGACAGACACCATGGGAACCAGTGGTCTAAACCAGCCCCTTGAGCCTGCCTGCCTGCCTGCATGGTTTTTGGCTGCTTGCTGACTGACTGGCTGGCTGGCTGCTTCATACGCTATGGGAGGATGCTCTGGCACAGCCTGCTGACTCAGCCAGCCTAGTAAATTATGCTTGGAATTGGGCAGACAATTAAGAGGTACATGCCTCCCAGACACGAGGAGAACAAAAACAACCTTTCTGCAGAGAGGAGGCTGGGCTTGTGTTGCATCGTGCCGGGGTGCATCATGGGAGCGGAGAAGAGACACCCGCAGATGTAGAGTAGGTATAGATTGCATTGATCCTGAACACCTAGAGCAAAACTCTTTCAGATATACGATACACTGGTAGTCGCTTGATGCAAAACACGGGAAGAAGTAAAAGTTTCTCCCTCAGGAGGCAGCAGGGTGATACATTATACTGTAAAGTAACTATGGTATAATCAATCAAGGTCTGGTACCCACAACGCCAGGGCTGGGGGTTTCACAGTCCTTTAGTTTTGCCAGTGCACTATTATCTAAAGACTGAAAAAAAAAAAAAAAACATTCCAATTTCTCTTTTATTTCAAATGAAGGCAAAGTCAATTGTTTTTTCCACTCAGGTTGAAATGAACAAAAAGCAATAAACAGATTGCATTGCCTGTACCGAGAATTAAAATGCACCGTTGATGGGTTCACAGTCACACCGTTATGTATTCAATATTCTGCAATAACTTAGCGGTGCGAGCGGTTACGCCCGCACAACGGATGATCAAATGTGCGGTATGTTACACGCCCCTGATTGGATCGCTAGTATGGATTAGACAGCCACACTGTTGTGCACCCTGGAGTCGTAATAAAATGCAGCCGGCCAGGGAGTAGATTCTGCCTGGGTGGAAGGCTTCAGCCTCATCTCAAGAACGGATGGACACGCTCCTCTCACGAGGCTTCCTCTATCCTACCCAGGAGACAGAGCCCTTCTCGTTCTACACTTGTTTCTGCCGCCGTGGCTTTTAAACATGTAATTTTCCGCATGCGATAGCATGGCAAAGCAGCTTTCAAAGAAATAACATTATAAGCGGCGTTGTGGCGGGGCGTGTGAAATCTTGGCTTTGATTAAACCCGGGTGACTTCAGAGCATGAGTTCATTCACTAAGTGACTGAGAGGAGAGGGCAACCTCAGGGAAAGGCATTTCCTCAGGATTGTAACGTCAAGACGGGAGGAAGTAGAAAGGAATGAGCCACCAGGCCTTTCACAGTTTGAGTCACAGTACAACAAAAAGAAAAAGCATAGGCATAAATTGTACTATATTTTACCAATTCTGATTCCTCTGCTGGAATAGAAGAGTTAGTTACATAATGCCAATGGCTGAATGCCACGTATAAGGCATTGCAGGGCACACAAGTCCATGATGAAATATCATGTCACAATAAGCTGTGGACCCAATAGCAGCAACTCAAAACTGTATCGCTAAAGGCCATGACAGCAATCGGTCCTGGGAATTAATTAAACCACGATAAAAGCAAGTTAATCAAAGAGACGTTTAAAAGCTTGTCAAAGTCACATTGTAAACCTTTCTGCGCTCTTATTGTGAATTAAAAAGACAACAATGTAATCAAGATTTCAGGGACCCTTGAAAGCCATCCCCTGTCTCTTGTGGTCAAACGGAGAAGGCAGTGGAGGAGAGATGATAAGCCAGGCCAGGCTGAGGATCAGGCACCGGGGACCGGGACGATATGTGTCGCCTATCGATTCGGTCGTAGGATGTCTGGAACTGGCACTTTATGGGTATTGTAATGGGTGGAAGGTCTTAACAAACACACACCAACAACAGATGTGCGGCGATGCGATCACTCGACGTCTCCCTCTTAAAACCAAACACTCTACCGATGCTGATGTGTGAGGTTTGCGGTCTGATGGGTCCTTATGCATTTGTTCCTTCGGGTTCCTTTACCTTTATTTATTTTTGCCTAGTCCGCTCGCTCTCGCCCCCTCAAGGGGACAGCGGTTATTGATTTTCTGTCAGGGGATGACATCAATGTCCCCGAGCTGCACTAAAACCAGTAACGTTGTCAAGTTCTAAACAGCCAGACTAGCAATCAGTAACCTTCCTTTGTTATATTACTAGGAACATTATCAGCGCTCTCTGTCGACTGGGAATATTACCTTTATTTATTTTTACTGCCAAATAAGCTTTCGAAATTGAACTTCAAACGAAACTAATCAATACTGTTAGTGTTTTACCTTCCTTGCATACAAATGTCCCCGATGGGAGTCCCCTCACACCACACACACACACACAGACACACACTTCCAGCGTGCCATGCTTTGACCTTGCAGAGTGGAGAGGAGAGGCTGGAAAACAGCTGGTTATAAGATGGAGGAAACAGGCACTACACATAATTGCCTTAGTACACTTAAACATTTGTGGGCAACACTATCCCTTGCACACGCACACAGAAACACACGTACGCGCGCACACACACACACACACACACACACACGCACAAACACAGGGAAACCGGGCGAGCGAGTGAGAAGGAGACAGTGGAACATTGAATTCCCCCATGCGGTAAACAACGTAAGCAGTGTATGGAGGTACGAAAAGGAAGTGGGATGCTGCTTGTCAAATGTTGATGGTAAATTAAAATCCATTAGAGTCACTGGCATGACAGAGACGTTGACACTAAGACTTATTAAAAATGTCAGTCGCTGGTATCGCAAGACTACCCTAGGTGCACGTACATCGACAACATCCCCTCATCTTCATTTCTCGATTCATCCTCTGTGTTGCTTGTCATGTGCAGTTAAGGTGCAACAGCAGAGTTTATGGTTGGGTGGTGCGTCCTGTGATAAAGCATCATCGCTTAAAACCGTGGGTGTGTGTGTTTTGACACACACAATGATGGTGTTTTACTTTTGCTGACACAATGTGTATGTGCCTTGCGCGGCACGTATGGTTAGCTTTCACACTGACACAAGGTGATGGAAGTAGACGTTCATTGCATTTGTTTTTTTTATTATCCGTGCATGAAAAGTAATACGAGACAGCAGAGTCCTATTCTGCTGAGAATAGATAATGAAGTTCCAATGTGACAAAGACAGGAGACAGGAGACAGGAGAGAGAGAGAGAGAGAGAGAGAGAGAGAGAGAGAGAGAGAGAGAGAGAGAGAGAGAGAGAGAGAGAGAGAGAGAGAGAGAGAGAGAGAGAGAACGCTGCTAAATAATTTATGAAAAATAAATGTTCAAATGGATTTCTGTAAACAAACAACAACAATGCTGACAGTAATTTGACAAAGACATAGCTAGACTGTAGAACCATCTCCCAGCGAGACACGTACTCCTCCCTTGTCATATGAATATATAATAATCATAGTGTGTATGAATATGAAAATGTAGGCCCCTGCTAACCAATAGCTATGGGGCTGATAAACCCTGACAAAGTCCACTCGTGTGATAACATAGGGAGAAGGTGCAGACGGACAGACAGAAGCAACAGCAGAGCCTCTAGAGAGTGAGACATGATGAAACAGGGAAGAATGGCAGCAGGAGACCCGGATAACCAAGGTGAAGGTCTGTGTGTGTGTGTGTGTGTGTGTGTGTGTGTGTGTGTGTGTGTGTGTGTGTGTGTGTGTGTGTGTGTGTGTGTGTGTGTGTGTGTGTGTGTGTGTGTGTGTGTGTGTGTGTGTGTGTGTGTGTATGTGTTTGTGTGTGGGTGCGTGTGTCTCTTTGCACGTGCGAATGCCGTTGCATGTTTGTGGGACTATGTGCGTGAGTGTCTTGTGCGTTTGTGTGCGTCCGAGTGTGTGAGGCAGAGAGCGAGAGTGATGGATGTGCGAGGGGAAGTCGGCACCAGAGAAAGTGGAAGCAGACAGAGACGGAGCGAGGGAGAAAAAAAAGAGGAACAGCTAAATGATGAAAGAAGAGGAAGTGCACAGGGCTGTACAGAGGACAATAGAGGGAGAGGACCGTGGAAGAGAGGGGAAGATAGAGGGAGAGGACAGAGGGAGAGACGGGTAGGAGAGGAGACAATAGAGAGAGAGGATAGAGGGAGAGCGAGGGAGGAGAAGACAGAGGGAAGTAAAGAGAGAGGACAAAGGGAAGAGGGAAGAAGGAGAAGACAGGAAGGAGAAGACAGAGCGAAGTAGAGAGAGAGGAGCGAGGGAAGGGATAGAAGGAGAGGACAGAGAGAGAGGGGAGAAGATAGAGGGAGAGAGGATAGTGGGATAGAGGGGGAGAAATAGAGAGAGAGGACAGAGAGAGAGAGGACAGAGAGAGAGAGAGAGAGAGAGAGAGAGAGAGAGAGAGAGAGAGAGAGAGAGAGAGAGAGAGAGAGAGAGAGAGAGAGAGAGAGAGAGAGAGAGAGAGAGAGAGAGAGAGAGAGAGAGAGAGAGAGAGAGAGAGAGAGAGAGAGAGAGGAAAGAGGGAGAGAAGAGAGGGGCGGAGAACAGGGGTAATGGACCGATGGGATACTTTGGAGTGACAGAAAAGGGGTGAAAGATAGGACAGTCCGAAAGAGGATTTATTTTCTTTTGGTATTAACAACCTTCCATATCACAGTGGGAGGGTTTTTGGGAAAGCTTTTGGAAGCAATGCCACATCAAATAAGCACTGTGATGCAAGGGAAGTCTGCCCGACCACTTTTGTTGTTGTGGTTTTGAGTATGACTTGCGCAGTTCTCATTTTCTCCAACAATTGTGCAATAGCAACTCAACAACCGGAGCCCTCATAGTTAGGAATGTGGTTTCTGTGTCCGAAGAAAACATGTGAAACGTCACAGTGTGGAGCAGTAGGCCTACGCAGTACGCAGTATGCCTTCCAGCTACAATAAAGTCTGTAAGGCCGATTTGATTCCCCTGCTAGACCTATTAAAAATGTCTTATATCAAATTATTTAATTAAACCAATTTTGCCTAATTCATCCAAGAGCATTGATATCTCCAGTCACTTAACGGATTTACGATGCTTGTGAAACGATTAGATAGTCCTTATTGTAGGACACTAACAAATGAGCATGTGTATTGTTGAAACAGACCAAATTAAATTCAAAAGATTTAATTTAGATAAATTAAAATGTTTAGATTGAAACAGGCAATCCATGTCTCAGAGACTCTCTAGATTCTAACTACATTTCTTGTTTATATTATGACAAAAACTTTACGTTTGTCTCACACTCACCCACCTACCCACCCACACACACATGAGCGAATCTTCATCGGTCATGTTCATGGTATAGCTGCAGGCCAGTGAAATCTAATTCCCTCTTCATCCCTGCAGGAAACAGAGTTTTTCCTACACTAAATTCTTTACATTCTTCCTCGGCAGCAGAGCCCATTTATAGCCAATAGCCAAGGCTAATTCCCGTGGCACTCATTTCTTGCGAGAGCTCTACTTCATGAGGTTTTTATCGTGCATTCCTCGTTCCAGAACAACATCAAGAACCAAAAAAGAAGGAGGGGGACGACCATCTCCCCCTCTCACAAATCACAAGAGAGCCGTCAAAGAGTCCCGATAAAGACGCATCGGCATTCACGATATTTACACTGAGCGGCTGCTAGCGAGCAAGCGGACAATGACTCCCATGCAAGGATCCTCTGGAAAAAACATAAAACATCTAATAGTGTGATGTTGAACGCGCTGAGCGCTCCGACCACAGACTCCGCAGAGGGCTGAGGCTGCACAGCGAGAGCCGGAGAGGGAAAACAGAATAACCCTAACCCTCGCCGTACCCCAGAAGAAGACGAGAGGGACTTTGAGCGTAGAATCAAATGAATAAGAATCGGTTGCCCCTTTTTGTTGTTGAATTGGATGTGTTACAATGCTCCAATTCAGTATCATCGTGTACGCGGATTGGCCAAATAAATACATGGAATAATGAGGAAGGGTCAGAACTAGAAGTTAAGTGCAAGTGAAGTGAGATTTGCATAATTTGGACAGAAATTGGTCCCTAAAGGAACAGGCGTGTTGAGACGGAGGGCAGCCAGGAGCACTACCACTAATAGCAACATTAAACCAGCGAAGATGTACCGCTCTACAGTATGTTTTGCATTTTGAGACAGCACACATAATGGGCACTTGAATACCTTTGTTATAGCTTTTGTTGGTGCATCTTTCAAATATATTTTTCAAAAAATTGGGCTCTGTTTAAGACTCGTTAGCTTAACAGGCCTAGAATCAACAGGCCATGAATCGTGTGCAGTGCTCTTTTATGGAACCGCATAGGAGTCTAGAGACTGAAAGAAGCTGACCATGCCTTGGATAGAGATGCACGTCTCTATCCAAGACAAGTCTATCCAGTCTGGGTGTAAATGGGGAGGGAAGAAAAATCAATGTTACTTAAACTCAAAAGGTTGACCAAGCATAAATTCCCAGCCAACACATTAAATTTAACCTACCAGTACTCACTCGGCCCTATTGAGTAGCTCATCTGGTCAAAGCCTATACACACGGGCAAATCAAGATGAGGAAAATACAGCAGATAGTAGGCGTGAGAGCGATAGAAAGGTATGTTGATAGATAGAGAGAGAGAGCGTGTGTGTTTGCATGGCTGAAAGAGGGGGACAAACACCAGAGTAAAGATACCATTTACTATATAGAAAGAGACGAGAAGCAATTAACCGACGGCAGACCGTCCTCAATGCTCTCCTATATTCTACTGCGTTTTGGTATGTTTTACAGCCGGGGCTCCCACTGAACCAGCAGACCAGATCCCATAAAGCAGCAGCAGAGCCCTGGAGGGACATCCGAGATGAGAGGGAGAAATGATGCTCTTCACATGAATACATTCCATGCGCACCACAGAGAGCAGGGTTTGCACACACAAAAGGCAAAAATCCCCCACAACAGGGACAATCCCCGTAACAGCTGCCTAAAAGCTCATGCTGACTAATTACATAGATTACACGCAAATTGTTGCGCACGATACCATTGGTTCAGTCGATGGACGAGGACAGAGAGAGACGGGTGTGGGTGGGTGGGTGGGTGTGGGGGGGGGGGGGGGTTCAACAACAGCTTAAAACAAAACGCTTTGGACTTTTGTAACTTACTTCGTCAAAGCCGCTGTCCTCTTTCTTGAACGCTGCAGGGGGAAGAAAGAGAAGAGAGAAAGTAAGAGACATCCTGCCGAACACGGAACTTCTGAGGAACGAGCAACATCCTAGAGCCATGGGGGGGGGAGGGGGTTGGTTCGGGGGTACATTCTGTGTGCTTAGGAGACGCAGGAGAAGACCGGTGATGGCTCCGAATTTGTAACTGTTACACTGAGATTTGCCACGATTTTTGGACAGCAAACACTGAGGAAGAATTAGACATGGCGGCCATATCGGTGACCTTTCGTGATGGGCTTTGTTAGCCAGACGAGCACCAGGAGAGCGATAGCAGTGATGTGGTTCTAAGCGGAGCAGCTTTACCCCCTTGATCACATACAATTCCTGGGGGGTCCTGTGATTGCTTTGTGAGAGCAATATCCATCTCGTTTAACAATAACTGAAGGTTAACCACTCTGTCCGGGAGATGCCGCCACCTTGACAGTCGCTGACGCATGACAGCTACCCCCCATCCACAAGGTTTGGTCAATAACAAACACAATGCATACAGCCAGCCCCCTCCCTGTCAAAGCCACTGTTTTAAGGTTAATAATTTCAACCTGGTTTTAATGGGCCGTGTCTCCGAACAAACGAAGGGGACCCCAGATGGCTCCGGAGGAGGCTTGAGGGGGGAGGAGCTGGTGTGATGGGTGTGGTGGTGATGGTGGTTTTTTTGGAGGGTTGGGTTGGTGGAGGGGGGTTAAATGACTTTTTCATGTCAGAGTAAGTGTTTGGAGTCAGACTCCGGCTACTCGCTGGGCCATAAAATTGCAAATTCCCTCCAGAGGCTTTTACAGTCACAATTATTCCCCACCGTGGCCATATGACCAGATCACTGCCGTTTAAAAGACGGCCACACTGCACAATACAGTGTATTTCACTTACCAAAACCAGGATGGTCACCACGATGCAGAAGGCTTAGGTAACAGGCTATTTTAGAGTTTTTCTGATGTTTTTTAAAGTAGGAAGTGACAATTACATTAATGAGATATGTTGATTGATTGATGATTGTTGATTGATGGCACACTTTACAAAAGACTCAATTGAAGTTGGCATAGGCTAATTTTAATGATAGCCTATATTATATTGTTAAAATAGAAATGTCATTAACCTTGTGCCTGCAAGTCATTATTTTTTTCTTTTGATTGTGTGGCTTTGATTAAAAATCTAGTGGGAAACTAGGCCTATAGACTATCTTAATATATATGTTTTTAGACGAAAAGGACAGAGAATCTCTATGCTGGTCAATCGATGAGTGAAAGTAGAGGCGCTGTGTTGGTTTAGAGGGGAGGAAAGAGGACCAATCCGCGCTGCTGGGAGAAAAAGTCAATGCCAATCTTTCTTCAACCGCAGGATCGACAGGACTGTAGATTTGAATTGAATGCAATTATCATCTTATCCCACACAGGCTGCCTCTGTTAGCATTTGATTTTAGAAAAATAGGATACTCTCGACACGAAATGAAGATACAGACCTATATCGTTCGATAGAAATATGTAGGCCTATAGACCGAGCATAGAGATAGATATAGGTGGAGATCTAGATAGATAGCTAGATGGAGGAGATCTAGATCGATATATAGATAGATAGATCTATAGATGGAGATCTATATCGATTTATATACATAACTTTAATCTATATATAAACAGCATATGCATGTGGCATGCTCTTTCAGATGACTTTCATTCTAGTCCACCACTATTGGCGGTGGCTTTGTGACTTCACGTGTCTCGCAGCAACAAGGTTATCTTTTAGACCGATTTTAGTCATGCAATTCAAGCAAAAATAAAGACAGTTCTTACCAATGCTTCTGAAACTCTCGGATAAAGTTCTTCTCAACTTTTTCATTTTGCCGATTTTTTCTGCAGGCTTAGAAGCTGGCATCAGATCGCACATTTGGATGACTCGTCTGCAGCGGCTCCTCGAACACTGAATATAAGGTGAAGTGGTTCAAACTGTGGGCTTCGACGTTGTTGTCTTCCAACCCCCGAAACACACGCACAGACCAGGCTCCTATCCGTGGGGATTGGTTTGAATGCAAAAACGGCTTTTAAGAATGCCCCCTATATGTTTAGAATCTCAACTACATTTCTATTCCATTAAACGGACGATGCACCAAGCAGAGTGGTAGAGAGCCTATAACAGAGCTGTCGTCATTAAAAATCGGATCGTCTTAGTTTCTGCACCGAAAACTGTAAATGTTTTTCTTCGGGGTTTTTGTCCCACTCAGTCCCTGCTCCACCGCAATCTGGATGTCATTTTTGGGATTCTCTCTCTGGTTTCACTGAGAGAGAGAAAAAAACACCCCAACCCGCCCTTGAATCTCCCTGTTGGTCGAGGAGAAGAGGACGGGATGTTTAATTCGCTATCAACGAAGTCGGTCAAACCAAGAGCCCGCCCCTCAGCCTGAAGGGAATGTTTTTAATGTGAGCGCAGCTTGCAGCGCAGACAGATCGATGGCGGTGACCCCCGTCTGCTAATGCTGAACTCTCCAACGTCCTTCTTGACTGACATTAAAACCTTCGATATCATCCTTTACGTTCAAGTTCTTTAAAGACAAAGCCTAAGAAGGAGTTTTAATCAGAACTGTTTAAATCAAATCTCCGATCACATCACATCAGCAGATGTGTGGTATAAGACAAGTATTAACAAACTAATGGCCACTGGTAAATTCACTGAAATAGATATTGACCTACAGAATCTGGGTCTATTCGCTCACTTTTCCTGCGCCAATTGTTATCAACCATCAACTAATTTAATTGCCCCACGACCCTTTTTTAATCCAACACTATAAAATGTATTTTGTAGGTTGATAGCCAACACCAACTGTTTGATGCAGGTTTACTAAAACAATGATACCTTTGATTGTGGTTTTTACCATATGTCATACTACTACTGAAAGGTTAAATTGTTTAGTTATTGGGTGCAGCCTCATTACGTTTAATTGGACTTCAGTGTAGTGGATGAGTTAATGACTCATCACTCATTTACACAGATTCACCACCTGGAGCCACCAGTCCACTCAAAGTACTGTGTGGCACTGTACCTGATGGACATGAATGCTAATTTGCCCTCCGTTTTTTACACTTTATCTTTAACTATTGGTTTATATTTGTCATATTATTGTTATTCTATGGTTATATTGTCTTCTGTTTGATTTCCTCCATCACTCGACTCAACTCAACATGTGCGTCTGTAACAAGCTCTTATGTTTCTCTGTAGTGGCTTACTGATCAATCCTTTACCTTAAACATTAATAAGCTAAACCTAAAGGGCATCCAGAGTCTTCTACATGGTGTGAAGTGGTTATTGGTGATCAGATTTGATCACTGACGTTACTGTAATCACCGCAGAGCAGGAGAACCGATCACGAGGCTGTTAGACCCTGATGACATGTCTAGAGCTTCTTGCGGCGGGTCTCTAAGGTAACATCAAAGAGTCTAGCCTGATGACGCAGAAGCAGAAGATGATTCCCCTCTGCCAGAGTACAGCACACAGACAGCCGACTGCTTAGGCTTCCAGAACAATCAGACAACATCCCACTACGTCAGTCGTTTTAATATACACTTTTATTGTATATGCACAACAAAACTGAGACTTATAAGAATATTTGACAATATATGTTTGAATTGCAAAGATGTATTCACATCTACCCTGTTGTTCTAGTCTACGTCTGGGGTTTGCCAGATCTGATAATCACCCAGAATTTCTATTTGGTTTCACTTAATAATTCAATCCAATCATGAAGGGCCAACATTCAGTACTTCCTGAATCGCTGAACATTTGAACAAAGTATGGTTATCTGCAGTTTCACCGAAACTGACAACAGATCTGAACACAGGCTTAACATAACAGCTAATAGAAGAAAAGAGACAAAGAATGTTTAAAAACAAAATACAATCAGTGCTAATACTGCTTCACTTCAGGCACACAGAAAATGTATTTCTTCTTCATTTATCTTTAAGATTATGTACAATGACAATCCATGTCTGGTCAATATAATACGTTCAAAAGTAGGATTTTACTTTAAATTACGTCTTTGTATAACTATTCAAATTGAATCATGGTTAAGCTAAAATTAAGAACTTAAGGTCAGTGAGGGTAGTCAGAACATTTCCTGGTGTGTGTGCATACATGTATTTATGTATGTGTGTGTGTCCCACTCTCCCACCCTATTGATTTACTCATTCTCAAGCTTGCTGTACTTGCTGCTGGAATCGGCCATCAAACCTGGAGGACGGAGATGGAAGTCAGATTAATAGTGACGATAAAATAAAAACATAATCAAAATATATCACCCTTTTTTCTTCTTCAGTCATAGATAGTAGGAAGGACACGGGCCACCTCAACATATTTGGACATGGTAAAGCGTTGCGACGTAGAACGATGCACTCGTGTAGTGCATGTGGCACCGCGAGGCCTTCCCCTGGAGGATGCTCAGACTGAACGGTCATCCATCACTTCTGTCACGTCCTCCGAGCAGAACACAATGTCAGCGTCGCATAACCAGGTAGCACATCTCACCTTCGCTTACCGGAACGACAGGGTGTGTGCCCGTACGTGCACCCGTGCACAACTGCCGTGCAGGAGCACGGAAGGATTCCTCCCCGTGCCGTTCTGTGTCTGGGCATTTCGAATTATGTCCACGTCATTCAAACCTTTTTGACGAATGACGGGCCATGACCTCCCAAGATGTCTACGGATCGGGTTGGTTTGTTTCTGCACAATGCCGCCGGAAGGGACGAACCGATAAAGGGCATGGGGTTCTACGATGGCTGACCTTAAAAAGGTAATACATAACTTATATGACGTCAATGCTCGTATGAACTAGATTTAAACTGATTTGCTTGAACAAAATGTATTCGTTTATAGAGGTCGTAGACAGCTTGAATGAATATCGGGATGATGGCTTCTATAGTTAGCCTGCTATTTGCTATTTGCTGAGGGACTCGATACATGCAGTGTCAGGATACTGACTATGTGGTGGAAGAACCAATTTCAACCTCTAGAGGGGGTGGGGGGGGGGGGGCGGGTAAGCTTCTCTGGCTGAACAGACTGAACACATAACACCCTGCAGAGACTTTCATCATCCTCAGGTATACAACCCAGTCTGTTTACTGTGTAGAGACACATGTCCAGAGCAATCTAAATACTGTTCCTCATGCAAGGGGTGAAAACTGGACGCATAAATGACACCAAGGAAAAATACATTATATTGACTGCTTCAAGGAAGAAAAAAATAATCAATGGCTTTTAATGTTCTCGGCCCGGTAACAAGAAGGGAAAACCTGCAGGCATCATTAGGAGGTAATATAGCCTGACACAAAGCAAAGATGAATCGCCGTCCAATAGATTCGTTCACATGGAGTTGGCGTTACCCTTCTGTTCTCTGTGCTTCTGGCAACGCTGAATAATTCTCTGCTGCTACCAAACAGCAACAATAGTCAACAACTACGCAGTTGGTATGCAAGACGAAATAAGGAACAATGTGCATTTATGCTAAACTGAGGTTCAAAGAGAGGTGTGTGTGTTTGGAGGAGACATACCATACTTCCTCCTGATATCCTCATGCCGGTTCTTTCTCTCCCCGGTCCTAGAAACAGCAAGAGGAAGCGTGTTAAAAATGTAAAAATAGTCCCCATATGGTATAAGCTTTGGAGCTACCACTTTAAAAATAAAATAAAGAAATACAACACCCTAAAAACTGCTGACACATCATGGGGATAAAAAACACACACAAGAAGCAAAATCCTGCTACGTGTGTTTAGGGTCCCCGGGTATCGACTTCATGTCATTGTTTACATCCCATAATGTACATGGCTAATTGACAGTGAAAGTGGCCGTGCTTCACACAGTGAGTGTAACAGCACCCGTTCGTCAGCCCTGCAGTGTGCCTGTTCTGGGGGAATACAAAGGATCTGCCAAGCTGTTTTCCCTGTGCCTTTGACTTCCAGGGGGCATCAAATCCACTCCATCTTCACACAAAGGGTAGGCGTAAATCAGGCGGGGACTTTGTTGCCAGGTTGTGATCTGTGAGCAATCAGGGCAACAGAGAGACGAGATGGGGCCACCTGCCATCTGCACCCAGCTCCAGCCTCACAACCCCCCCCCCCTTCCCCCCCTCCACACCAGCCCCTAAAACATAGCCACAGATATTGGCAACAAGTGGGGAGGACAGAGGAAGAGTGGATGAGGGATTTGGAAGAGATTAAGTATGCTTCTGGTCGGAGGGAGCAAAATCGACATGCTAAACGTGGCTTAAAAGGCAATCACAGTTCAAGTTGACTCAACATTTGAGCATGTCAAGAAAGTCAAGTTCCCCATCTTCATAACACCCAGAACTCAGTCCCTCTCTCTCTCTCTCTCTCTCTCTCTCTCTCTCTCTCTCTCTCTCTCTCTCTCTCTCTCTCTCTCTCTCTCTCTCTCTCTCTCTCTCTCTCTCTCTCTCTCTCTCTCTCTCTCTCTCTCTCTCTCTCTCTCTCTCTCTCTCTCTCCCCATCTTTACCAAATCTCACAACTGTCAGACCGTCCTTGGTGAATATAAAGCTGAAAAATAAACCTATTTATCTCTAGGATAGATTGAAGGGGGAACAGCAGATTTGGTGCAGCAGCAGTCGAGGGGTAGGAGACGTGATTAGAGTGTGTGTGGTTGCATTGCATGTGTGGTGACTGTCGTCATTTCCCCTCCAGACACTTGGTGTCCAGCTGGACCTGGGCTGCTGCCTGGCTCCTCCGCGCTGCCTCTCCACCAGAGATGTCTCCCAGGCCCGGCCTACACTGATCCCACGATCCGCTCCTCGTGCCTGGGTGTCCGTTTAGCAGGAAAGACACTGTGTATGTAGGTCAGTGCACTGATACTAACACTGGGGCTCTGATGGCTCAGCCGTGCACAGGGGCCCAAGTGAAGTCTGGCTCAGGCAGACATAAACCCCGGACGCGTTCCCCGTCCCTCGCTCGTACACGAGCAAAGGGAGGCTTGAGCTTTCGCTGCAGCCCTGCGAGTGATGATAAGCCGCAGTCGGCCCAACTTTCTTTCTGCATGAACGCATACATTTAACAGCCTATCAGCAGGCTATGCTGAGAGGATGAGCTGGGAGACACTGTGGAGAGAACCCGGACGAAACGAGAAGAACCCAAGGCTCCGACATTCAGTCAGGCACCGGAAGAACTTTAGACGAAGAGGAAATTCGCCGTCCTAGGATGGCGAAACCACACACACCGCTCTCTAAGTGAACGTTTTCACGACCAATGCGTGGACGCAGACATAAGTGCCAGTTACCTGACCTCAAGAACATTGGGCGAGTTTGTACGATTTGCGAGTCAGTCAGTTGCGCCCTTGAATTCACAAAACAAGAACAAAGTGTCCTTTCTATAGTATAGCTAGGCCGTTTGCGGGCTGCTGAGTGTGGTAACATCGTTAGACGTGGCTTCTAAATCAAAAGGCAACAGAAAAGATAACGCTAATGTTGGACTGGTTCCTCTCACCGCTCTTCAGCACGCTGTCTGATCTCCTCTCTCCTCCTGGTGAACTGTTCGTCATCTTGGTCTGGCCTGGAAACACACACACACACACACACACACACACACACACACACACACACACACACACACACACACACACACACACACACACACACACACACACACACACACACACACACACTAACTAACTAAAATTCTGAAATTTCCAAATCACTGCCAGAACGGCTGTGTTGTAATAAAGCAGTAACATTGCTAGAAGAGGCACATAAGCGGAAATGTCCATCTGACGAAAGATGCTTTCACCTGCAGCGGGCATACCAATCGAAATACTTTGCTGATGACATGTTTGAATCTGCAACTTTATCTTCAAACAAAACTGGATGAATTCTGAAATAAGGGAGCTCTTCTCCGTCTGCCCTATCCAGAGTCCATACGTTTTACTTCCATCACCTGAACTGCCCCTTGGCCCATCTTTTTCAACATTACTATGCCATGTGTGAGCGGCGCAAAACAGAAACATTCCACAATGTAGCTGCATTGTGGAATGTCGTGCCCTAAGAGGAAAGTGGAAGTATGGCTTTCAGACCACAAATGAAACATATTTTACCTTTCAAATAAAGTCAGGAAAAAGTTCACATAAAAAAGAATTGCTGTGCTTTATCAAAAAAAGCTCTTGGCCTTTTCAAATGGATAATCATACTTGCGAGAGTGACAGTTGGGTGTCAAGCCAGAATGCAGTTGATTGACTTTGTGAATCCCCCACGTATTTATTTATATACTTTTGACATCTGACTGACGCCTTGGTTTCTGCATAATAAGAGCATCACACAAATCCCCAGACACATGACAATTGTATCTTGTGTTGAGGCTAGTCTAGGGTCTGAGCAATCTCTTCTCCAGAGAAGGAGTTTTGATGCTACACTGCAGTACACTCGATGCTGTATTTTGATGCTTTGTATTAATAAGCATTTCCCTGGTGGTTCCATTTTACGGTTTGCTTCAAAGCGCTATAAAAGGGCAATTTAACCATCACTTTTTTTCCTTTGGGTAACAGCAGCAGCCTGTTTATGTCACCTTTTGTTTAGTCTTACCCTGAACGACATCTCCTACAGCAGCAGCACCAACAGCAGCATACAGAAATGGCGATTAGGATGCTCCCTGCCAGCATTGCCATGGCGATAATCAGGACCTCAAAGTTCACTGTGACAGAAAAAAACAAAAAAGACGCATAGTGAACATCTGCCCTCGTCATCTGGAACCCAATAATTTCAAGGAAATATTTTGACAATTGCTAGAAAACATACTGAGTGCATAATGTGACAGGTTGTGTTTCACACATGAGGCAGAAAACGAAACCTTCTTATTAACTCCTATTAATGAAATATAAAAAAATGCTGAAGAATACAATTATGGGTTGCCTCAAAAATAGCTCTGGCGAACCACAAAAGCAAGTTGCAGTTGACCGATGAAGCAATGCTGCCACCCAGTGTCAATGTAGCGCAACTACACCTACTGCATTTGTGACAATGAAACTAAACGAAACTTAAGACACCAGATTGCTCTAGCACATATTTGCATGTTGGAAAGTTGGGGTTATTTTTGGACAATCCACCAAACACACACCTTTAACTTATGTTTGATATTACTTGTGCCTAGAGACAGGAATCGAGTGTTATAAACCTATGCTTCAATTAAAGTAAGAACAAAGGAGAAAATACCATATAACTCTCGTGTTAACACAAAAAAAGTGTGTGTGTGTGTGTGTGAGCGTGTGCGCGCGTGTGTGTGTGTGTGTGTGTGTGTGTGTGTGTGTGTGTGTGTGTGTGTGTGTGTGTGTGTGTGTGTGTGTGTGTGTGTGTGTGTGTGTGTGTGTGTGTGTGTGTGTGTGTGTGTGCGTCCCAGCACATGAAAAAGCTTTAAATAAGAAGAAGAGAGCAAAGTACGTTTCTCTCGTGTTAACACAAAAACACATTTCAGGAAACCCGAAGAAATGATGTTTGGGAAGCTCCTCCCCAAATAATGTCATCATGAAACTAACATAAATGGATAAATGCATAGTGAACATTTGTCTCTATTTGACTGCAACATGTCCCAGTTAAAAAAAAACTCTTGAGGTGATACACATGTTTACTGGTGCATGTGCTTGTGCGTGTGCGTCCCAGTAGACGCAGCACCCACCCCAGCAGACTCCCCAGCGCGCGTCGGACAGCTTGCATTCCGCTGAGGAAGGGAGCAGGTGGCTCACGGGGTAATCCGTACAGGTGTCGTTGGTGTAACACCATAAACACTACGCAGAAAGCAAAAAACATGTCAATAACCAAAGTGATTTTGATAGTGATCTTCGTTATGATCTCCACACACAGCCACACAATGTAATGAACCAGAAGGTCCTCTGGGCCTTACCTTGGATGACTGGAGACAGGAGTTGCATGTTGTGGATGCAGAACACGCTGGGAAAATGAAACGAATATTTAGAGACTTAGGCTGACCTTTGTGCCAAATGATGACTACTTCTACTTTCCCCTGTTGGATTTGATGGCTGATCGCAGTGTGACGCATTTTAAAGACAGTATGCCTTGCAACAAATTCTACAGAAATGCAAGGACTGCATGTGGCAAACAAAGCTTATAGAGTAGTAGTGGTAGAATTGTGAATATTAGTAGTATGACTAGTGTAGTACTAGTACAAGTATAAAAGTTGGTGCTTACGTTTCGCTGGAGGTGTGACGTTAACGTCCGTTTGGCATTCCGTCTGGCCGATGAAAACTAACAAAACTACTGTGAAGAACACCGACATGGCGACACAATTTTTGTGTGAATGATTCATATTCGTCATTCAATCGAGCAGGGTAAACGTTAAATAACAGTGGTCATCAAATCGGTCTAATCCAGGGGTTCTCGTTCTCGCCCTTCTGATCCTGTGATGTTATCGCTGATGAACTGGTACTTCCTGGATGTGTTGAGGTGGGCGTGTCAGTCACGTGCCAAGCCTGGCGGGGGGAGCTTGTCTTCAGCCTTCATGGTAGCAATGGAGAGAGGACCGTGAATTTTGGCGTTATCCCGGTCTACCGCAACGATATTTCCCGTCTCTTATTTCGTACGTAAATTAACAGTCCCGGATGAGAATAAAATGACCATTACAAAAAACTACAATGACAAGAAGAATAGGTATTAATTCTAACCCTTGATTGAAAATGTGAAAAGCAATATCCGACACATTTATCTATCGAAAGTCCCGCCCCTCTCTCTCTATTCTCTCACCGCTAAACGTATGTAACTGAACGATCCTTCCTCCCTCTAGCGCTGATTTGGAGCAACCCGTTCCAGTCATTAACAGGTTTTGTTATTCTTGATCAATAGTAACCGCTCATTATGTTTAATATACTGCCTATCTTTATGATTCGATCCAACAGGTAACCAGTAGCCTATCTACCGATTTGCAATCTATCTGATCGTGGTAAATACTACATTACATTTTTATTTGTGATATCTTTCCATGCATACTGGTCTTGGATCACATCAAAGCATTATTGCCAATTCCATTAACCTACATTTCGTAACGAGAAACGAAAGACAAGTTGCAATGTCTCTTTTGTAAATTTGTCTAATGGTGAGGCAACCAGTAACTAATCGTTATGCGGTTCTTTTCCTTGTGATTATTTAGTAGAACGAGTTTCAAGAAAATTGATATTAATGTATAGAAGTTTTGGGAGGGCACTGATCAATTACATTAAGCTCCACTGGTTCTGAGTAGAAGTTTGGCTGATCAGTTAAGTAAATAAATATTAATGTATATGAATGCCATATAAATTGTCCCATCTGTCGTTTAGACGCATATTTTTGGAATATACAAAGTTTAGTTTCGTTGTTTTGGCCATACTGGACTGGAGTGCATTCGCCACTAGGTGGCGGTAGGATTCTAGGCAAGGGTGCAAACGGTCGGTCAGAACATAGAGGTAGGAGGGCGCCAAAAACGAGGAACCGCATGGCAAAGTGTATACAGAATGAATTGGCATGACACTAGGCCTATACAACATGCGTTTAAGAAGAATTCACGCTCTTTGTTTCAACATAGTTTGCCCAACAATGTCTTTCATATCGAGTGTCAATCTGTGCAGCAATTTTTCTAAATATATAAGATATCTCTTTGAGTAAAATATTTAATTTGCGCTTGCATCTGTCATGCATCACAATTAAAGGGAACCGACTGAATGGTTGAACCTTCTGAATCCCGTCTCATGTGTTGGACATATGCTTCACCTGGCCGCTGTTTCCCCTCAGAGAACTAAAACGGCAATAGCAGCTGTCCTATTCATCAAATCCTGTGTAAAAAAAATGAACAAAAGATGTTCCCTTTTTGTTGCAGAAAATTACCTCAATTATGGTACAAATTGATGCATCTATTTATCTCTTAATTGTTGCGAAAATTGCGCAGATTAAATAGCATATTCTCAAGATGGTTTGTTTCTTTGGAATATCCCAACTTTTCAGGTAGGCTTCACTGAAACATTTTTTTTTAACAAGTTTTGCATCCTATACGTTAATATGCATTAGTAAGACCTATTCCATGCCTTCATATAATATCACAAATTATTTTAAGTAATACAGCCCCTTTCAAGTACCGAAAGCTCTTTGTGTGTGTAGCAACCATCGTGATGCACAGCTGCCAGTATGGGCTCACCAAATACTGGCTCTCCCGCTGGAGAGATTAGGAATGATCCAATAAGGGACAGGGGATGATTAGGGGGCGATGCTGGTACAAGAGCCAGGTTTGGAACAGGCTGCACCTGTGTCAAGCTTTGAACAGGACATCAGCGTTGGAACCCCTTCTCTTGCGATGAGTGTAAGGAGTGCTTGATAACCACATGGAGACCTTGGTTTAACGTCTCATCCGGAAGATGTTGCTCTTCAACAGAGCAGCTGTCGTTGTCCTGGGGCATTGAGGACACTACATAGGACAGAGGTATGAGCACCCCCTATTGGTTCTCCACCACCTCTACCTGCACAAACTGGTCTCCCATCCAGGGATGGACCAGGATCAGCCCTACTTAGCTTCCAGAGAAGCCACTTTATGGTTCTGCCATATAAACACCAAGAGTGAGAACCGTGGCAGTATGAATACGAAATAGCATTGGGCTGCCAATGTGCATCGGATTTATTAGGTCACAACGGGAAGGTCTAACAGGGCCAAAAGACGGGCCACAATGCACCTCGACCCTGCGTTGCAGCAAGCGGGCCGATTCCAGTCATCAGTGTGCAGAGCACGGCGCAGCCTTCTTTCTCTCCCTCTCTACACTTTCCTCTCGCCCTTTTCCACTTCCATTTTTTATCCTTCCCCACTCCTCTACTGCTGTGTCTCTTCCTCTCCTCCGTCTCCTCTGGCTCAGTGGTGTGTTTCCATGAGATAAGACCCTTGCTCATTTCACACATGAGCAGAGTGGAGTTGGTTGAGGTTGTGCGTCTTTATTTTGTGTGCGTGTGTGTGTGTGTGTGTGCCAGTGTGTGTGAGAGAGAGTGTGTGCATGCTGAATTGTTGATACCTTCATCTACATCCGAGTATGTGCACACTTGTATGGCACTGTGTGGGTGTAATGTGTGTGTGTGTGTGTGTGTGTGTGTGTGTGTGTGTGTGTGTGTGTGTGTGTGTGTGTGTGTGTGTGTGTGTGTGTGTGTGTGTGTGTGTGTGTGTGTGTGTGTGTGTGTGTGTTTGTGTATGTGTATGTGTGCACGCACATGCTTGAATGTGCGCCAGCGTGTCTGTGTTTGTGTGTGTGTTCCTGTTAGTTTGTAAATGGCTTCTTATGTTGGCTGGAAGCAAAGTGTAGTTGTACAACAAAGTTTCAGGCCGCTTTTCTTAATTTTTGTCATAGGTTGTTACACGTTACTTCATAAGGCTATTATCATTTTGTTGCATAATAGTCTTTAACATGCAAACGCAATTTGCAATAATATGTCCCCTAGCGAATAAGCAAAGGAAGAAACTTCTCCCCACATGGAAAATTAGGAGGGATCCAAAAAGTGATCTGATAATAACCGCACTCTCAATGTGATTCCAGGGAACCCGCTTTCATTGCTGGTGGACTCCAGGTCGTCCTCTGACAACACATGCTTTATAAAGGTGCCTGCGTTGAATATAGCAATTTAATCTATACCTTATAAGAGCTTGAGGCTGTGTAGTTATTAAAGAACTGTCACAGTGAACCCCGTCTCCTCTAGAGAGAGGGTGAATATACAGAACACCTTCACATCACCCACGCGTAAGATTCAGCATTTACCATCTGGTAAAGTGTAAAAAAAGGACAAGCTGGCAAATGAGATATCTATCTGTTAGAGCCGAGGATACTGTGTTTTATGGGCATTCTGTTGCACACAAAACCCGTTGTCTGTATGTTGCTTAAGTATGAAGAAAAAAGGCTCCAGTATCAACAACATAATAAGCACAGAACCCATCTCTAGTTGGGTTGCCAAAGGTAAATACTTAGTACCTGTCTTTTGACATTTTCTACGAGTGGTATATTTCATTTATCTCGCAGGTAACCTGTGGGCTGTATATGTCAAAACAAACATTTGTTCACTTGCTCAGACTTAAGAATAAATATTATTCAAAACAAAATGTTTAAATCATTTTAAAAGGTAGCTTTCAGCACAAACTTATTTAGCTATAATTGATGTATTTAAATATTTGAATTGTTCCTTTTTTTCATCATCACATGTTGAATAACTGAATATCTAGCATCATCAATAGGCTACGAAGGTCAATACAAATCTCATGTCGACATCTTTAAATTTCCAGTCAAGGGACTCCTGGCTTCTCCCTCCCTCTGTGTTCAGATACATTCTAATTGTATCATTTTTCCCAGCGTGAAAAAGCACAGCGAGGCTTTAGACATAATGTAGAGCCCCATAATGGGGCTTGAATGGATGCAATTAGAGTAGCTGAATATGAATTATTGACTCATAAATCAGTCTGGTGGTCAGGTAATAAGCATACACTTTCGAAGTGGCAACAAACAATGGGCTGATTACTGACCAATTACCTGGTTAATAATGCTTTCCCGGAGAAAGCCTGTTGACTTGTCACAACACGGGGGCGGCCATAATGGACTTATTAAGGGCCTTGTAAACATGGTAGGAAAAAGGTAGCACAGTCTACCTCACCCCTGGACTCTCTCATGTGGTTATTAGCTGTGCTGAATATACCGTGTGACGGGACCTCGGTAGGGTTTAAGCTTCGGGTCAAAGCTAATCCAATCGAATCTCTCTATCACATGAACTGTGGATGTCTGTCACGATGGAAGCTTCGGTGCGGCTAATAGACGCTCTGAATAGCGCCTGACTCCGCCTCTAAAGAAGTCCCCCACAGGGAGGCTGATTTGTATAATCCTATTTCATGTCATGCGTCCCCTTTCACCCCTCCTCGTGGACCACCAACGGCTGCCCCTATGCTACTATTATATATCTACTTCGTCTCTGGTGCTAATAAACGACCACCGCCCCAGGGACTCTCACACCCCCCGGCTCCCTACTCGCTGCTGATCCCTTCGGTCGTAAGAAAAAAACGGCCATTTTGAAAATTGAATTTGGCTGGCAATTTCTCCTCATGGCTAATCCCTTGGCCGGCCTGCGGGATGATTGGCATGTAATTATTGGCTGTTCACTCAGTGTGCACTTGCTGGCTGTGGCATCCCCCCCCCCCCCCCCCCCCCCCCCATCCCACACACACATACTCTCCATACTCGCCGTTCAATCGAACAAATTGCCGTTCTCTCATCCTTTCCTCGTATCATCCAACCTCCACCTTCATGGTGTTTGTCTTACTGCTCTCAGCTCTGTCCGTCTCTCCTACGATCTGTGGAGTCGGTAGTTACCTAGAGAGAGATTGAGTGAGAGGGAGATGGAGTGGGAAGGAGATAGAGAGAGAGGGAAATTGAGAGAGAGGGAGGGAGATGGCGAGAGAGAGAGAGAGAGAGAGAGAGAGAGAGAGAGAGAGAGAGAGAGAGAGAGAGAGAGAAAAAGGAAGAGAGAGAGGGTGCTCTTTTTCTTCTTTATGGACAAAAAAGTCAGGGAATTGCCCCCCCACCCTCACCCTCCATCACCCCAAGCTCCCCCCTGTTGAAATCATTTTCTTGGGGAGTCTATCAGAGCCGGGCATCAGAGAGAGCAAGGGCCAAGCTAAACTCCTCCATTCTTTGAGGACACATGTTAATAAAACAGCCAGCAGATAACGGTAATTACCTCTCACTGCCTCGCCTGCCGCTTGCACGGAGAGTGAGAGAGCATGAGAGAGAGAGAGAGAGAGAGAGAGAGAGAGAGAGAGAGAGAGAGAGAGAGAGAGAGAGAGAGAGTGTGTGGAAGAGAGCAAGAGTGGTCTGCCTCCTCTTCAGTCGACGTTCAAAAGATTCATTTAGTTTTTAATTAGGGTGCACCTTGAGTGGAACACCAACTGCCCTGGAGGTCGACGCCCCTCCCCCACCTCCGAACCCCAACCTTACCACCACACACACACCACCACCACCACCACCACACACACCAACACACTACTACACTACATCATACGCCCACACACACACTACCACTCCACAACACAAAACACACAGACACACACACTTCTCTATCATCGTTTTATTAGCATAAGTAATTAGAGGTTCTTGTTCGCCTGCATGGGCTTGCAATTTTAAAACGAAAGCGCTGATCTCATTTGATTGATCTGTAGTTTTGAGAATGGCTTCCTTGTACAATTAAGATAACACATCCAGAGTGGATGAATGGATGTCTGGTTGGGTGAATGGGGGGGGATAGATGAATGGATGGATGAATGGAAGGGTGGACGGATTTGAGGATGGATGGATGGATGAATGGAAGGTTGCATGGATTTGAGGATGGTTTGATGGTTGAATGGAGAGATGGATAGATGGATGGATGGATGGGGGATGGATGGATGGGGGATGGATGGATGGGGGATGGATGGATGGTTGGATGGATGGATGGATGGATGGATGGGGGATGGATGGATGGGGGATGGATGGATGGGGGATGGATGGAAGAATATATGGATTGGGGATGGGTGGATTTGGGGGATGGATGGAAGGATGGATGGTTGGATGGATGGCGGATGGTGGACGGTGACGGATGAATGGAAGGATGGGGGGTTGATGGATGGATGAGTGGACATGGGGGAGGTGGGCCTCATGTAGTGGAAGCGTTGAGGGAGCATTCTTTAAGCTATTATCTCCTCTTTTGTTCTTAACTCTCCACAGCTCTGTGAAGACTTAAGGGGATTGAGAGAAGAGCTTATACTTATCTTTTCTTATTTTATATGGACTACCAAGCCTGAGGGCTCGTGTCATTTCATTGATTTGACTTCAGACAGAATATGTTGGATAAGGAGGTCTACAAGTAAAGTGCATTGACATTTGAAACATACATAAACTATAAGGGTGTAATACCATTATAATACCATAGCTAGCTGCAGAGTTAGGAATGACTTAATATCAGTCCATTCCCGTGTTGGCTAGATTCAGGATTGTTCATTATTTGCCATAATCCTTTCTAGATGATAATGTCCATTTAGCAACACACACAAGCAGAAGAAGACTATGCTTGACTCAGTGAGTTTATTAAGGTAATTGAACAAAGAATCAATCAATGTATTCTGAAATAGTAATTATGTCACCGTATCGCAAACAAACCATAAAGATAATTATATTCTATAATCAGAAAATGAACAAACGGGGATCATACCTGTTGAGGTAGTTTTATTTATTTTCTTTGTCTTATCGTGCCCTTCACTCTCTCCTCAAATATATATATTTTTATTCAGATTCCCACTTTTGAGGATGCAAAGTTACATTCAATATAATACGTAAATACTTATGTGTAAAATATTATAATCATATCAACTCTGCACAAACTCTTTTCCCCCCCAAGTTATGATATAAATGTGCTGGTTATGAAAGTCACATTGGATTAGCTGTTGCATCATTGCTATACGATGCCGGAGTGAGCTGCCGGAAATAGCTTCAGACACATTTTGATTTGATAAAAATATAGGCTCTCATCAGGAGTTTGTTACGTTCATCAGATGTCCGGATGTGATTCGAACGACAAAGTAAAGGATAATTTAAGCTCAAACCCCTTTTTTATTAAGGCCACCGACGTTGATTAAAACAAATGGGTAGAGAATAGGTGGCTTTAATTTGACTAATCATGTTATGGCAAGAAACATACACTCATCATGGGAAGATTGCTCCCCGTCTGATGCAGATGGTTCCAGGCCTGGAGCAGTGTGCATTTGAGCACGCCTATTAGTCCGCCGTTGAACAGTCTTACAGAACAGAAAAGCAGAGAGGCAATGAAAGACTATTTGAATGGCGGTTCTGACAACGTCATTTGCATTCCATAATTAACTGTCTCTCAGCCCCCCCCAAATCTCTAAAACGACATGCACCCGCATTGCACGCTTGGTGCACGCTTACACACACACACACACTCGCTCACACACACACATCCACACTCACTCAGAGACACACACACACAGTCACTGGCCAACAATTCTTCTCCCGTGAATTAGCTCAGTGTTGCCCCGGTAACAGGTCTTTATCAAAGACCAACACACTGAGGTGGGTGAATGCCTTGTGTCAGACAGAAGAGCTTTTAATTTGCATGCTTGTATTTTAGAGAGAAAATGAGAAAGAGACAGGGTAGAAAGGGATAGAAAGAGAGAGAGTGAGAGGTAGGTAGAGAGGGAGAGTGCACCAAAGCCAGGAGCAGCGCAAGCAAGAAAAATAAAAGCTTCAATGAAACAATAGAGATGAGAACAGTGACTTCACAGTTATTCGTTAGTACTCCTAATGGCTTGGTGTAAAGTTTTCTTATCCGTTTTTCTTTACAGCAGCTTGTTTTCCAGCACAGACCAGACAAGGTGCAAATCAGTTAGTCTTTCTAGCTCAACACTTTCACAGCTGCTTGTTGAAAAACCAAATGACAACTTTGTCTCCCTTCTAGAGTCACTTTGTCGCTACCAAGTGCATTTAACTCTAATAGCAATTACGACCATCATAGCACTAAATATGACAGAACATTCTCCACTGCCCATCCTTCTGCAAACTGCTTGCTGACTCTAACAACAAATGGATCTGGCAACAGACAATCAATGGAAATGCAGTTGGTCATATGAGCAATTTTGTGGTTTATTCAAACTAAATGCGCACTGATGACTTTTCTATGCATCAGACTGTACCGTACTTGTGTGTGTGTGTGCTTGGATTGTTTTGATTTGACCTGATTGGTTTATGAGAGAATGCAATCACAGTGCAGCACGCTGGGGCCAATGGGGTGCCAGGTAGCCGAGTGGAAAAGATAACCGAGCGAGCGGGCTAATAACCAGCCAACGGAGTGGTGTCTCAGAGTAATGGCTATCGAATGCCCTCCTGAATAGGAGAGGTAATCAAAGCATGGGTGTAATTACCAAGTGCTCCACACTCTTCTTTAAAACCAACTGGCTGACCTCTATACCGCGAACGACAGAGGTAAGGGATCGAAAGGATAGTAGGTAGATAGGTGGGGTGGGATGGGAATTAGGACAGGATGCACTAGACTTATGCAGTATGCTAGGAGAAAAGAGAGACAAGCATGGACACATTTCTTGATAACTTGTGCGTTGACGTTTCCGACACTTAATTATTAGCCTTTTCCTTCAATATTAGTGAACAACATTTCAAAAGACAACAAAGAAAGCCCGTAGGTTAATCCAAATCTGTATATACAATTTTATTTTGTTCCAGAAAAACAGTAACCATGACAACCACAAAATGTAATTATTGTAATTCGCTTTGGATAAAAGCGTCTGCCTAATTCAGTAAATGCAAATGTAACCAATATATATTTTTGCCCTATACGGACGAAACACGGCCAAAAGACGAGAATAAATTTAGATTTCTTTAAATTATATATATATATATATATATATATATATATATATAACAAGCCTAAAAGGCAACATGTTCTCTCACTTGAATGCACTGTAGGTAAGATTTAAAAACGAATATTTTTGTGTATTTCTTTTGAAATTGCTGAGCCATCCGTTTCCTACTATAGGTGAACTGCTCCCTGACAACATCTGTTTCAAGTTGAGCTGGCTTGTCTCTCTAGGATTTTTGACCAGTACCAGCTAATTTATGAGCTCAACTGGTCGTGCATAGCCAGTTGACACTGTTGAAAGGTCAGCGGTTTAGAAACTACTTTCTTAAGTTTTAATATTTTGCGGTAAAGGTCCGTATATCAGCCCCGCCACCCTAATAGTGGAACACTTCTGAAACTTAATAAAATAACATCCATCTGAATAGATTTCTCTGAACGGTGAAAGTTTTGCATTTTCCTACAGATGCTCTGTGGACGTGTCTGATTCGGAATTTAGAAGCAATTTTTGATTGCGCAAAAAATTGCCAAGGTAATCCAAATTCAAAATATGGTAATTAGCGAACAGCATTCTATGAACCACAAGTCTGCTTCAAAAGGTGCAAGGAACTGGAAACCTGTTGGGCCGATAGAGTACATCTCCCCTTTCATGTGTAGCAAGTTTTGTGCTGATTGCTCTGTCGATGAGGTC
>NC_079422.1:16694058-16731558 GCF_026213295.1 Gadus chalcogrammus | reverse complement strand
AACGCTTCCTTTTTCATTCACTCCTCCTGGCGTCCATCCGCTTGTCTCCTGCCTCTCTCGTCGCGACACACTGGACACGCTGGAAACTAGGGTCGACCACCACTTCACCCGGCTGATACGTGGTGGCGCGCGTGTGTGTGGAACATCATGATCCAGTATGTATCGATCCCAAGGCCCTCGGGTGCCGGTCAAAGCCCCTTGTGCATGCAGAAGCGAGTAGGCCTCCCCGACTCCGACCATACATCTCCTTAGTTGTGTGGCATCTCCTGCTGAATAAATGATGATGATGCGTCCCGCGCACGCAGCCGTGAGTGGCTTTCCTTGTTGTAACAGAAGCACAGGGGGATACAAATGTTATGCCGGCTGAAATATTCATGCTTACGTTAAATGACAAAAAAAGAACACACACACATTCATGCATGCATATGCGCACGCTCGCATGTACACATGTGCACGCACATATACACACACACACACATATTCACATATGCACCTACACACACACACACACACACACACACACACACACACACACACACACACACACACACACACACACACACACACACACACACACACACATGTTCACATATGCAAACAAACACACGCACACATGCGTATACTATTCACGCATACACACACACACACAGCAACCACACTCACACACACACACACACACACACACACACACACACACACACGCACACGCACACGCACACGCACACGCACACGCACACGCACACACACACACACAGACATTATCGTGCAAAAACAATTGGATATAGTGAAGGGAAAAGGCAAGTGGACTTTGTACGATGAACCATAACAAACTAAAATAAAAACGCCTAGTCGTGGTCTGTGCTACAATGGCTCGCTTTCAAAGAATGGTTTGTTAATGGCTTTCACAAATAAGAAGGGGGTGGAAACCAACACTCTGTAAAAGCTGCGATACAATGCAGCGTCCCTATGGGTCTGGCAGTAATCACTCCTTGTGTGGAGAAGTGTCACGTTGCCTACAATAAACAGGAAGTTCACCCGCCATGCCCCATTCTGTTTCCACACAATCAGGTCAGTCTAGGTGCTGTTCATTCATTCATATTCTCTCTCTCTCTAGCGCACATCTACACGTACACACAATGACCAACACACACACACACACACACACACACACACACACACACACACACACACACACACACACACACACACACACACACACACACACACACACACACACACACACACACACACACACACACACACACACACACCACACACATACATACATCCACACAACACACACACACACACAAACACACACACCATCAGATAACCAAAATATGTATGTAAACTGGCGTCCCTCAGAGACAACATGTGCCCGTGAGCCTGGGGGAAGGGTAATTTATTTTATTTGCATATTTGTTTCTCTGTAGTTTTGTGTTTTCTTTTCACTCTCCGTCTTTTTCTTTGCAAAGTGTTTTAGAAAACTTTGTGTTTAAAAAGGTGCCTTTTAGAGGTTGCTATTATTTTTTTATAATCTTGCTAATTGGGTGTAATCACTGGTGTGACTTGGGGGGATACGGTATACTTGCACACATTAGGATCTGGGGGTCTGGGGATGCCCAGGTGTCGTATGTACCTGTGAAAAATAGCTTTCCTGCCACACATGTTTGTTGTTAAAAAGCATCTCTTTACTCAAAACACAGCACAACCGTCGAGTCACTTGCACAACTCCAGCCCCCCCAGTCTAAAACTCTGGCCCTCTTAAAGAGCACCAGAATGGGTGTGGCTCAATTAGCCTATGAGCCACAGCTTCGGACTATCACGGCTAACCAGCCAGACAGGAGCACGTGAATCTTTTAAAACATGTTTAAAAACAGTGAAGATGCCATTCACATCTTCATAGTACCAACATTTGGATGAAACTAAATTCTTCCTTTACTCTTCTCCTTCATCTGCCAAATCTGACGTTTCTGTCCTCACCCAGGATACGAAGAACGTCACCTCAGGGTAAATGATTTGGATTGTGTCACCCAACACACTTATTTCCTCCACTCCAAGGACAACAAAGTGGATTATATTACTGTGATGCACCCCCACAAAAGATTGTGATCGCCCCGTCCTAGCTGCCACTGTTTCCGGCCGCCGCATTCGCCCCCATTCCGTTACTCTGGGGGTGGGGGTAGTTGGTGTGTGCCTGGGCCTTGCATATGTAATGTGCATTGTGTCAACGTATGTTTGCCGGTGTTGGGCGGGATTAGCTTTGTGCAGCGTGTTATACGCACGGTGTGAAACGTGGGGGACAAAAGCCATTCAAGTGGCGTTGATAGTGCTGACGGATGCCCGCAGTCGGTCACGTAGCTTAGCCCCATCACGTCCCATTGTTAATTAGCAGAGATGGGTGAGAAGCTGTGATTATCAAAATGAGCTTAGTGTGTTTGGTGCGGACTAATCCCTGGCATCCCCTTGTCTGCGGGATTTTGACGTGAAAGAAAGGCAGTTATGAGTCAGCTGGAGCCTTGACAGAACAGCGAGAATTACACAGCCACCGACACGGTGTGTCCTGCCCAAATGGGAGGAAAGGACAACTCTCCGGCAGATTAAGACGGGAGTCTGAATCCTTAACCCTGTTTCGAGTGAACAGGTGAAATGGACAAGCACAACCTGTATTTTAAATTTGCGGTAGTTAAGATTATTATTTGAGCATAATGGTAAGAAAATAAATAGCCATTCGTCAGCAATTAGCGGGTGAATAGCTCTGTGAGAATATCAGTTTCTGATAATTTCTAACCAATCAGGGCATCTCTTCCCTGAAGGGTGCCAACATGGGTCTTGACTGTGTATCACAGCAGCGTGACATCCATCACCTTTCAATGGAGGAGAAACTTAAAGAAGGAGGTAGCAGATTTGTTATTTTGTTTCAAAGTCTTGCTCTCTTCTGATCTCTTGTGCACTCTCGCTCTTTACAACCCTAAAATATTACTACAACCCCTCGAGGATGAACTAAACGCAACAGACGCGCCGCGGCATATCTAGATCCATGTTCTCATGCACATGCACACAACTATGCATATCTATGCTTGTGTGCATGCCCTCCCTCCCGCTGTGCTGGTTAAGTGTGCCGCGTATAGTGTGTGCTGTCACACGTGGATGTCTTCTGTGCAGTTTCCTTAGCGCCACTATTCTCCATCTGTCGCGCAGCCCCGGGGGCGTCGCCCCTGTCAGAGCGCCGCACGCTTATAGTCTCCTTTAGGATGATGGAGAGCCTCCCTCGCGAGTGCTGGGACACCTATAGGGTGCAGCATGGCCGACGCGCAGCCCAATCTCTGTTTCACGTGAGCTTTGATTTGCATTTTCTTTGTGTGCGTGTGTACGTGTGCATGTGCGTGTGCTTGTGTGTGTGTGTATGTGTGTGTGTTTGTTCTGTCTGTGCGAATGTGTGGGTGTATCTGTGTATGAGTAAGTGTGTCTATATGTGCACACGTACTGAATGTGAGCAATATTTTACTCCTCCATAATAGAATGAAAATAACTTTTTATTAACCGTTTATTATTAAATCAATATGCAAGGATAACAATCAGTGAAGAACATGCCTGTTTTTGCAGTTTTGCACACAATTTCCCTGCTCTCCAGTGTCGAGTTAGCCTTAGCTGCTCGCATGCTGGGATGAAAATGAAAGGTTTCAGCACCACAAACGATAAAGGAGCAGTTCACCATAACCAGGCTTGGCTCCATGGCTCAGTTGGAAGGAAGGTTTGTCAACAACGTCTAACTAACAAAACCAAACAAATGCATGTGCATTGCTTCAACTATAGTAACCGATTAGCGGGTAATGCAAATATATCAAAAACATGGGAATAATATGGAGGAAGGGGTAAACCTCCTTTGTTTTCTTAAATGTAACAACCAGAGCACACATGCACATATTTGTAGGAACATGAATAACAAAAGCTTTGCTATGTTCCCGTAGTTACATGAATAACAACGACATCGCTCTGTTCTTTTGGCAAATGAAACGGCCCCATTGGGCTTTTCTTTTCCTCTGAAAGCCTCTTTCCTAGGAGTGCACACAACAACAGAGAAAGAGGGTCTATGTGTGTACGTGTTTATGGGTGTGTGTGAGCGCGAGAGACTTTGTCTGTGTGTGCATGTGTGTGACTATATGCATGTGTGACTGTGTGTGTGTGACTAAATGTGTTTGACTATATGTGTGGTTGGCAATATGTGTGTGTTACTACACGTTTATGTGTGTGGCAATATGTGGGTGACTTTATGTGTATGTGACTATAGGTGTATGTGTGTGTGTCTATATGTGTGTGACTATACATGTGTCTGGCTATATGTGTATGTGTGTGTGACTATATGTGGGTGACTATAAAGTGTGTGAGTGTCCATATTTATATATTTTTTTAAACCTCTCCAGAGGATAATAGTAGACGGAAAGCAGGAAGCTAATGAATTCCCAGGCAGCATCTGCTGAGAAGTTCTCCACATGGCAGCCATTACAGACTGGTGACGGAGAGGCACGCTGTCCTCAGACATTAATTGTCACCGCCGCCAGATGCCAATTCTCCCTCCTAGTGGTGTACGCAGAGTGATGGACGCAATGGATCGCTTTTGTCTTAAAGCGAGGGGAAAAAATAGACCTCTAATGGCTACACAAATCACTTTATAATTGTTGCATTTATTTAGAAGCCATTGTCAATCATATCGTGTCCAGATAATATATACATATTTATATATTTATTACATTTTTTGTTTTAATTAATTAAATTTATCTTTTTATTCATCGTTTTCGTACTAAATGCACGTCATCTCTTTCTACTTTGGAAAGTTTTTCAATGGCTGTGGTGCTGCAGTATTACCTGTATTATCACAAACCACATCTGTTTCATGCGTTTCCCAGTGAAGGCCTGAACCGGACACCTGCTCGTAGGGAGTGTTTCTTCATCGCCTTCATCATCCACTTGTCCATCTTAAAGGATCTGATGGGATCTTCCAGCACACAGAATACAAAGATGGCCCTGAGCCATCACCTTGAAAAAAACTAAGGATCAGACAACATGCACACATGCAAACATCATTCCTTCATGTCAGAATTGCATCATAATAGTCTCAAATGCCATTGCATTGATTCATCAATAGTCTCTTGTAAAAGAGATGAAACCAACCTGGTTCAATAAGGGCTAAGGAAGCAAGGAACTTCATGCCTTCAAATACTACATTTACATTCAAAATACTGTATTAACGTATTATTAGCTGTGACACTTAAACATAAATGCTCTGTCCCAATCTGCCACCATGCGAGCGCGTTACTGTGGGAGCCACTGCAACTGACAATGTGCAGAATTGAATTTGGTTACAATCTGCCAGGCAAGGTAGATGCTATTTGTGTGGAGGAAGTAGGTGGAAATCTGACAGGAAAACGCAATGCTAACACTGAACAACATCGATACTTCGATACTTGTGCTGTGCATATTTGTACAGATTAGACACAGTAGCCACGGTTGTTGTTCTGGAGCGCTTCCCCATTAGGATCTCTTTACACTACTCTAAGCGCATTGGTCATTACAGCAGATATATACTAAAACTCAAGCTGAACAACTCCCCCTTCCTAGGACCTCAAACACAGCGGGACGGTTGGATTTGTTCTGATTTCACTCATTAAAGCTTTGTGGTATGGAATTTCACACCAAAAAAGCACAAACACACACCCACAAACACACACGCCCACACAAGAGACATGTCAAACTGGGAAATTAAATATACAATAAGAATATCAAATCAAGAGATTATCATTTTGTAGATATATACAGAGACAACACGGATATACTCCACAGAAATCTCGACACTTTTGAAAACTGGTAGCCTTACAAAGCCAACACCAGACTAGTATCCAGGTTTGGATACTTTTGAATCTCTACCAAATATAAATTCAGTTTGAGACAAATTACTCCTACTCATACTTCTACTTGGTACATACAAGATCACTGTCACGTTTCAACTTGAAGGTCTCTAACAACCTTAAGTATATATGGGGGACACAGTAGCTCTCAGAAAAAAGCATGGATGAAAAAAGTGGTTGAGCGCTGCCCATCGATACATGAGGTCACGCAATGATAATGTTTAGTAGGTCTCAACCGAAACGTCTTGAGGACAAGCTTGCTCCCTAAAACGAGTCATGCTCCCTAAAATGTGTGGCTGCACTTAAATCCATACGCGGAATCAAACAGGGAAACACTTCTTCGGGTGTATCTCAATGCAAACAAATACGTGCATACACCTAAATCCTAAATGCTCATAAGTTCTGCCGTTTATTTGTTCAAACTCTATGAATAATAGGAAGAAGAATGGGTTGGATTTCGTAATAACTCCTTCCTGTCACAGTGCATCGTACACGCGGCTGTCTGCTGTCCACTCCTGCGTGTTGATGTTGCTGGTTCACAGGCTTAGGAGGTGGGAGGCTTGATGAGTCAAACTGTGTTTGTCACTGCAATTTCCGAGCACTATTATTAGGGATGGAATAAAACAGCGGAAAGAATAACTAAAAGCTGCATCTGCTCGGAATATCTCTTGTTTTTTTCGGACGAGAACCATGCTCTGCCATGCGTAGTTCCACCAGCTCATTTTTGTTCTTTGTCGACTTAACTGTGTTGACGTTGATATTGATATTGATATTATAACAGGGCATGGACAGAGGAACAACAAGATATACTTGTTAACATTGACGACAAGGCCCTAATTGGACATGAAGCGTACCCAATCGTGGCACATCGTGTGATTCATGCTCAACAGAGAGTCATGAGTACATGCAGTGTATGAGTGCAGAGTATACTCGTGTTCCTGATCAGCTTGAACAACAATGGTGCTACAACAATGTTTAGGCCTATGCAAGCATGTAGCAACACCTGCTAACAACAAACCAAAGCCTAGTCATTAACCCAGCCATATGTATTGCATTGCTTACGAATGCTCCAGGAGGTAGACCTGCTTCAGGGCAATCAGCGGCCATTATGTTTCTTCTTTGCCAAAGTGGCCAACATGGCCGCCTTTCTTACTTGCTGCACTACAACCACTGTGTTCACTATGTCCATTCCCTCCTACACTTCAGCACTGGCTCAGTCGGTGTTGTTGGCGCAGGAGTTGGAGCCGTTGCCCATGTATGTGACCACAGAGACCGGAAAGTTGTCCAAGACAGGCCAATACCTGCAACCCCCCATGAGCTAGAGAACGCAGGGAAATGTACAGCCTATCTTTAATCAAAGGCCCCTTCAACTCAAGACAAGGGCCATAAGACCCCTTAGGAGGAGAGGATGGTCCTTTTGGCCAGTTTCTGGGACGTGATGGACAAGTGATGAAGGCCAACTGAAACTCACTTTGTCGGAACTCGAGGAACCTTATATGAGTTTTTTTATTTTGCCTTTCAACATATTGATCGACAGTTGGCAGGTGAACACGTACAGCCCTGAGTGTGAGCGCCGGCCAGATCAGTTCCTGTTACGACTCAGCAGCAGGGCTGAACAGCCTGTTGGCGGGTGTGGATTAAACATTATCACCTATTGGCACTGCGGGATAATCTCTCAGGACGCACAGGATACTGTCTCATTCCCCTTGACAGGTAGCTTCCCCCACCCTCCGCCAGTCCCCACTCCCCACCCACCCAGTGAGGGACAGGAAATCCATACTTGCATAGAGAGAGGATGTTCGCAAGTCAACAAGAGCGCGTCCTCGGAGGACGAGGGTGGAGGCCGGGGGTGTGTCACCACGCTGAACAATGCGGCTCTGCATATGTCGCGGTAGCAGGTGATTTTCGGGCGCCGTAAGTGTTGGAAGTCACAGCACAATCGGGAGAAGAGCGCAGTGAAAGTTTGCGTGGGTGTGTGTGTGTGACGCCCGGCATCGACTTGTGTGTTATGTGCGTGCGCACAAGGGGTTTCACTGTGTTTTGTTGGCGTGTGTTTGTGTGTATGTGTATGTGTGTATACAGTATGTGCACTCGTGTGTTTACTTTTCAAAGTCTAACTCTGAAGCCAGACTGTGCGCAACACTTTTGTTAGTTTGTGGCTTGATTAGGGGGAACAGTTTGGGAGCTGTTGAGAGATGAATGCCGATTAGCAGGAAAAAGCACGGGAAGGAACATTAATCATTAGTAATACAACATGTCTATTATTGCTCGGCTTAATTGGTTTCCCATCCAGTTAGCTTCGAGTCTGGATGGAAGCACTTTGGAGCAGCTGAGAGCAGAGGAGGAAGATCCTATCTGCGTGTGTGTGTGTGAGTGTGCGCAGGCTTGTGTTTGGGAGAGGGTGATGTTCGTTTGTGAGAGGGTGTGAGAGTGTGTGAGATTATCTTCTTCTACGAGCCTGCATGCAACGTATGAGATGAAACATGACCTACACACACCACCCACTATACACAGCTGTGAGCCAGCCAAAATTCGAATGACATTAAATGTTATGTGTGTATGTGTGTGTATGGGTACTTATCAACATTGCACTGTGTTCTCCTCGAGTGTGTCGAGAGTGATTGCCCCCATTCCGTGGCACAAAGTATAATTGCCCTTGCTGTCTCATGCATGCCTTAAAAGTAAAGCTCTGCACAAAAACACCTTCTATATAGAAATATAGTTCTGCTGCCCGCTCACTGCTCCTCTCTCCCATCGCTTCCCTCCCCTGGTCAGCACTGCAAGGGAAATACGATTAACCCCGGCTGCTTCGGTCCGCTGAAGGGGGAGACGGAGCGAGGGGGGTGGGGGGGGGGGGGGGGGGGGGGGGGGGGGGTAGCGGTGGGGAGTGATGTTGTGGCCGGGCGTTTCGGGGTGAGCCGGGGAGGGACGATGCAGTGGATTAAAAGGTGGATGTCACAAAATATATATACACTGTATCTCTGAGGAATGCTGGTTCAGCCTGGGAGGCACGTAGCCAAAAGCAGGGTTGATCTCAAACACGGCACACAGGACTCCAGACAGGGCCTTCATGCGAATGGTAGCGGATGGGAAACATAAAACCATAACCTAATTAAGACTAGCTAATTGGGCGAGTACACATGATAATAATAATAATAATAATAATAATAGTCATTCATTTTATTGAATGGCTCTCAAGGAGACCTTCCATCATAAAGGATCAGTGATAAAATATATAATAATAAACTGCAAAGCGCAAGTAATATAACATCAGTACACACTAAACAGAAAATCCCCTGTAATACAACATCAGTACACAATACATTGATATTATGGCATAGTTGCAGTTTTGAATTCGGTAATGGAGTCCAGTACGCGGAGGAGAGGGGGAAGGGAGGTACAAAGTTTGGGTGTGCCACATGGGGAAGGCCCTGGCACCCATTGTGCTGAGGTGGATGGCTGGAAGTGCCAGTGGACCTGCTGATGAAGACCGCAGAGAGCCTAACGTAGTGTAGGTTTGAAGGAGATCTGTGATGCAAACAGGGGATAGATTATGCAGGGCTTGAAATTGCTATAATACGATTTGATAGTTTATCCGTTGTGACACAGGGAGCCGGTGTGATTGAATCAGCAGGGGAGTGACATGTTCAGTGGACTGTGAGCGTGTAATAATCTGTGCTGCAAAGCTCTGGAGGAGTTGAATAAGTTGAATAACTCGGTCGGGATGCCTAATCGGATTTCATTGCAGTAGTCAATGTGACCAAAGCGTGGACTGAGTTTTCTGTGTAGTGTTGTTTTCCAGATTGGCAATCAGGGAGACATTGCTTATATGACTGGAGAAAGAAAGTGTTCGGTCCAGGAATAACAGAAAGGCTTGTAACCTGTGTGGAGATAGGTATGGCAGCTTATGGTAGCTCGGAGTGAAATAATATGCGTTTTAGAGCAGATTTAGAGCCAATGTGGGCTTCCTCAGTTTTACCACTGTTGAATTATAGGTAGTTATACGTCAACCATATCTGTACATCATGGAGACAGGGTCCTGGAAGGGAGAGGGGAAGAGAACTTCTAACGCATAAAGCTTTGTGTCGTCAGCATTAAAGTGAAACTCAATGCTACAGTGGCAGAGGATGTTGCCAAGAGGGAGGAGGTACATCATAAACAGGAGTGCCCCCAACACAGAACCCTGTGGAACTCCACGGTGATCTTTCTGACCATTAATTCTGAATGTGCACAGAATGTGCCTGTCTGCAAAGTAGGAGACAATTCACCCATACACATTCCCCACCATGAGGAGCAGATGGGATACAAAGTCAAAAGGGGGCGGTCAGGTTCAGGAGGATCAGGATAGAAAGTAAACTTGAATCAGCTGCACAGAGAAGGATATGATGACCTTTACCAGGGCTGTTTCTGTGATATGTTGGGGTGAAAGCCAGATTGGAATTGTTCAAAGTTGATCTGATGTTGAGATGCAACTACACTCTCAAGACTTTCGAGATGAATGGCATATTACAAATAGGCCACTAGTTGTTTGGTCATTGGGATCTAATCCATGTAAGATCCCAATGACCAAAAAGCCAGATTTCATCTACTTATGGCAACTTTCAGTGAAGGGGAGACTGTACCAACAGACAGAGGGCAGATGATAATGGTGGTTTTCAGAAAGATGATGGATGGTATGCATACTTTAACTAGGGTTGTGGGGATGGGATCCAGTTGATCCATGTGGATGAATTGGATTTAGTAGTAAATTAACAAATTGTAATTTTCGGTTGGAAGACTGAAATCACATTAAACAGTGGATGCAGACAGTTTCATGGCGCTTGCTGATGGAAAGCCAGCCTGTATGATGATGTTAGCAGATGCCAGCTGCTCATGAAATTTACTAATTTGGGATTTAAACTGTTTCAAAAGTGCGGGGCATTGTTCATCACAAATGTTATTTGAACACTGGTTTCAGGTGGTGTGAGTAACTTTCTCCCTTTAGAGAAATAAGCTGTGTAGTATTTCCTTCACCTGTACTGATGATATTGGCAAAATAGGTTGTCTAAGCTATTGAGAGTGTTCTTATAGTGAGTATCAAGTGCGAAGATAAATTGTCATTGTTGCAGTCCACAAGAGCCAAAGTAAGGGATATTGCCCTTGTTGTGGGTTATAAGATTGACATATTGTGTTAGATAAAATCCCAGTATTTTTGCTTTAAAATCTTTATAAAATGATGTCAGTGTTATGAAAATGAACCTTAAAATCCTGCATTAGGATGACATTAGACGCTGTTGCACTAAAGGTGGTAAAAAGATTTCAGTGATGAAAATATTTGATGACTTGAGTGGTTCCGCACAGAGCAGCAATAATGTTTAATGAAGGACCACAGAGCTTTACAGCCAGCAATTCAAAGGAAGAATTATCAGGTCGAGCAAGTGGCATTAATAGTGGGACTAGTGTGGAAAGTTAGAGTTGTCGATCTAAAGAAAAAAAAACAATCCCAATTAGAAGCATTAAACTTAGCGAGACAGTCGAGTTATTGTGCTATGCCCACTTGATAATATAATATTTTGACAGGTAAATTAGATTTCTTCTCCTGTAAGTGCTCAGGGAAGCTGAATATAGCATTAGGAGTCAGGAGAATAGTAAAGTATTTTTACATGCACCATGTCTCCTGTCTTTTTTTTGTTGTTCCTCTCTCTGCCTGTCGAATACGATACGTTACTTGGGCGTCCTTCCCATAAGTCGGTTGAAACGACGCTCATGCCAGAATCCAGGGGCCTAGAATTGCATATCCAGATAGTTTGTGGCATATTGCTTTCATGTAATTATTATTTGATACATTTGTCAATTTGTTATTATCCTAAGCAATATTGCAATTTTCGTGGTTGTTTGCTTTTCATTTTGGCCTTTTGTCTTCTTTCAATAAAACATTGTTTATTCACTATGATAATGGCATCTATCAAACTGCTAGTCATTCTAGACTGAAGCTTCCTGCAGTGCGTGTCTTTGTGAGACAGGGTAAGAATGTGGGTCTGTGAAGTCGTATCAGATTATAATAATGATAAATGGTGATATAAATACATTTGAGTGCAAAAAAGACAACCAGTGTTGGCCAAATGATGCAGACCACATGCACACTGATCCAAAATATTTCACATCGGCCATGACTGCGACGGGTGACATTTGGCTACAAAGGACGACAGTTCAGATTTTATCCAAAGCTCAAAGCTGCTTCATCTCAATGCACACAGCAGCATAGTGTGAAACTAATGTGCCATTGATAAGGATTTTACCGCACAATCAAATAGATACGCTCAAAAAACACACTCAAAATAAGTGTGTAAATCCGTTAATGGGCTAATAACTTGGTAAGATACTTCACAGATAAAGCAGGTTCCCTCTCTCTTTAGTACATTAGGTTTGTGCCACATAAGGGTGTACTCCACATATTACCTTTTGCTTTTGTTATTTAGTGCGAGGCAGCATTCCAGGAGTAGTTTGTTTCTATCTTTCATTGATTTTCTTTTATTTGGCACCGCTCAATGCTATCCTGCCTGAAGCGGCTTGCTTTGTGTCATTTTGCGAGGCGCTTTGTGTTTCTCGTGTTACTAATCATTGTCGAATTAAAAAAAGTAGCAGCCTCAAACCTCTCGACTTTGCCTTTTCGTGTTCCATACTTTTCCCTTTCACAAAGCGTTTACTTTGTGAGAAGTCTTTTATGCAGCAGTAGATTGTAACTGTCAGAGCATTAAATGTTAATAGAGAAACATGCACATCTTCCGGAGACATCATGTACATATCTATTCCCCTGATACCAATCCAGGCAACACATCCCACTAGCTCTACCGTCCCACTGAGATGCGCACATGAACATACATGCACATTCAGGCGTGTGCACAACGTTTGCAGGTGCACACCCATTAGACAGGCACAAATTGACACACGCCGTAAGCAAGCTTCCCATTTGCCCTGGCTAGTATTCATGATGTGAGCACCAGGCAGGAACATGGTCAATAGAGCCAGTTGTAAACAGGGATATCTTCAAACACTAAGACCCCAGATCCCTTGTTGTGGCCTGGCGCCAACGAGTAAGAGGACCCCCCCCCCCCCCCCCGCTGAGTGTATTAGAGCAACAGTGCGTACTTGCTTCAAGGGGTCTAGCCTCATGGCTTCCTGCACAGCACAGGTCTTGGAAGCTATTATAAGTCAGATGGTAGGTCGGAAGAAAGCGAGAGTGGGAATAAATTAAAGAATGGACTCTACCCTCCGATAGAGGATACAAGGGTAGAGGAAGGACAGCAATAAGATATATATTTTTTGAGATTATGGACCAGTGCCTGTGACTGAAAAAACATACAAATAAAATCGCTCTTTTTCGTATTGTGTCTGTGGTTTCCAAAAGTCATTATGTTCCACATCAAATCATTGAATGTTTTCAAACTTTTTGGATTCCAAATAGCTATTAAGTCGTGCAGTGCGTAGCAGCTGATAAGAAGAATAGGACACCGATGTATCATGTTAAATAATCTGACATTCATTGGCTCGGACTGGAAGCGGCAGAGGATAATGCAATACGGCTTTGCGACAGAGTTGTAACGCATTGCTGAGTCATAGCAAGAAATTAAAGAGGAACACTTTTTTTTGGAAGGATTTTCATATATATATATATGTATTTAGATGTGTGCAGAAATGCGTGTGTGTGTGTGTGCATGTATGTGCGTGTGTGTGTTTATGAGTTCCATGTGTGTGTGAGAATCTACGTATACGCGTGTGTATCTGCATGTAAGTGCACTGAGCTGGAGAACAACAATACCGGCATTCAGCGCTAACTATTAGCAGGATGGCTAATCCATAAGCTCCAGATCCCCATCATCACGTCGGCCGCAGGGCACCACATAATTACATTTGAAATGACAGACAATGGCCGCCATATTACTGTTTTAATTCGGCTCAATCCCTCTTGGTTACGGAAAAAATAAAAATAAAATAAAACTCACTAATCGAAGACAAACGGCGTAACACTGCCTTCTCTTTGGTCCCCCTCCGACTGATAAATGTGCACTTAGTCGTTCGCGCCCCAGGTGAACATTTATTACCTTTGATTATTTATTTTCTCCCCCCCACCTTCCCGATCTGCATAATTATTGTGGCTATAGGTCATAATGCGAAGCAGCCAGGGAGTGACATGCATTATTCATGCAGTACCAGGGGTTTTACACGATATGTCTGCAAGGTTTACTCCAGTCATCCGCTTTCTTCTGCACACAACTGTGCGTGTGTGTACCTGCATATTTTTCTTTTACATTATTTATTTAGCTATTTATAATTGTTATACAAAAATTGATAGATTTTTTTTTCTTTGCTAGAGGCGCTAGACCAAGAGATTGTGTAATGGAAAATTTGTTAAAGGACAAAGAGGAGATGACCCAGATACATTGCCGCTGTGTGTGCATTCCTACCTATTACAACAAAAAATACATGGTGAGGGGAATTTCACTGTGGGAGGAGGGTTCATAGGGTTCATAGGCTCGGACTAAATCTTAACACATCACAGTGAGAGAATGCTGTGAATCTGTGAGACTCTTTTCTCACTCACGATCATATAATAAATGGATGGGGTTTTCTATTGCTCTTTTAAAAATATAAACCACTTAAAGTTGAAATGGTGGTTGTGGTTACTTTGAATGGACTAGCAAAGCCACCGTGCAGTGTGCAACAGCTGACCTTGGTCTTATCCTCGTCCAAAATGTCTCCTGATAAACGGGGTAACCGCGAGGGCGAGAGAATAGAACGGCACAGAAAAGCAGGTGATCACGTGTGGTTGCATCAGTGTTTGTTCCCATATTTGTGTGCTTGTGTGTAAAAGAAATGTGTGCGCCTGTGTGTATGCCTTTGTGTCACACTCACACACACACACACACACACACACACACTAGCGTATGTTCAGGTATGAGTGTGTGTGTGTGTCTTTGCGTGCGTGTTCAGGTGTGTGTGTGTGTTGGCATGCGTTTTCGCGTGTATGTGTGTGTGTTTGCGTCTGAGTTCAGGTGTGTCTGTTGCCGTGCGTGTTCGCGTGCGTGCGCGCGCGTGCGCGTGTGTGTGTCGGCGTGTGCACACTGACAGAGAGCGGGGTGATGGTAGAGCCCTAGATCAGAGATAAATGACTTCATTAAAGTGTGCGTCTCGGTGAGGCGAGATGAGCCACATCTACCCCCCTCAGCCCCGCCTCGCCTCACCTCAACCCCCTTCTGTGCCACCACAGATTATGAACTCCATAAATCAATACATTTCTGTAACAGGATAAAGCACCCCACAGCGCCCCCCCCCCCGCGGCCCAGCCCCCCGGCCCCCCCAGACGGCTACCTCCCTCAGTGGGGTTGACACAGCTCAAGTCGTCAAGGCCGTTGTCAGGAGTTCACAGGAGGGGGCACTTGGCTTTGAAATAGTGTCTGGGGTGGGCTGCAAGAACAGTTGTCTGGGACAGGTGGAGGGAGATGGCGTCGTTTTGTAGCGGAATACACAACAGCATGTTTTTGAACGGGAGGGGGTTTTATTTCATAAAGGAACATCTGGTTTATATCTCTTGTCTAAGGCAGCTACTTGGCAGAGGTGGGAGGTATATCGACGCTGATATGGGACAGGATGACGCGTGGTGTGGACAGACTGTGCTTACTTTGCCTCCCACTGTGTGCTATTGTGTTTTGGTTCTATTTTTTGCATCCTCCTGATTGTTTCCTTGGAAACTCTGCCGCCAGTTATTCTGAAAGTGTGGGCATGAGAACCTTTCAATAAACCCTACCATACAGACCCTAACCCCCCTTGACCCCTAACCACCCCTTACTCCCCCCTAAATCGAATCAAAACCCCCCTAATATTAACAGCAAACACAACCCTGTCCAGTTAACTGTAAAAAATAAGTGTCAATCATCGCCTTGTAGTCTGGCCGCTGTGGAATACACTTATTAAAATCCCCTTCTGAATGCTTCATCCACATCCGCAAATTAGTTTCCCTTCAGTAGAATATGGTAAAAAAATCAGGAAACAAGGCGTGAATCTGCTCTTTCAGTTTTTGGATGAGGCCAAGACTGTGTGCCTTCTCCCCCCCTGAGTTCTGCAAAAGCATAGCAGGGCTCCCGCTGAAGCACTTAAAGTGGCAGAAGCAGAAGCATACCATTGATATATGCATTCAATTATTCCCAAAAATTGTGCTTTTCCATCTCTTTATCCACACTTAGTCAGAATTTGGTGGCTTTTGATCGGTGAATTTGCGCAATGGAGCCTACTCATTAGAGGTGCTCAGCCTCAACACTGAGCCGTGATTGACACATCCAGTCGCAGCGGTGACTGCGACTGGATGTCTCGACTCTTCTCATGGTTAACCGGCAAGTATCCCATCATAAATTGAATATGTTTTGCCTGTATGTATGTACAGTATGTCATTTCTGGCACCCACTGCACTCCTGACCATCCCTGAAAGGAGGGATCACCCACTCTGCGTTTCTTCTCAAGATTTCTTCCTAGCTGATTAAGGGAGATATTTCTTTCACTTGTGGGGGCTTAGGTCAGGGGGGGTGTCATGAATATTTGGCCTGTTAAGCCCTTTGAGACTGTAATGGTCTCCCAAAACCAATGGGTTTACACAATGACCTTGCCAATGAAAACTATTGTTATATGGGGGGAACCATGAGAGCGTGATCCCAAACATGTCTCCCAAGAGAGACATGTTTGGGATATTGCTTTGTCAAAATGTCAAAAAACAAACACATTCTTTCCTTGTCATTTTCATCGTCCAAGTTGTTGTGGCTCTCAGTCAAGCCCACACGCTTCCCCTCCTAGCCGAAAAGGAAACTCCACAATTATACACATGAGATAATGTTGTGTTTGTCATCATGGTAACTGTGGCAGAGTTTTTGTATGGTTTATTATTTTCTGGAGCTTCCTCTGATCTAAACACGTTATTGTTGACTGATAACATTATTTCATGTCACCTTATCTATAATTGTTTTTATACATTCCCTATTTTCTTTTGCTTTTTTATCCCCTTTTCTTATACAGAATGTATTCCATGCTTAATGAAATTCGACTTGCTTGCTGAATACATATTAAACACTTTATGACTGGCTTAATATTCAACTCACCCCATTTGAAAAATGAAGTACGATCACAACTGGTTTTGCTGGAGGAATAACGAGGTCCTTGTTTTGGGGGGAGGGGGGTTGTACAGCCATTGAATGTTTGTGTCCGCCTCACCGCCAGTGCAGCTGTCACTCTCCACTGCACATTATGTAATGAAGCAGAATAATAGATACATGCCATCTAATCTATTTGACAATTCAAATCAATTCCATGACCAGGTGTGTGTGTGTGTGTGTGTGTGTGTGTATGTATGTGTGTGTGCATGTGTGTGTGTGTGTGTGTGTGTGTGCGCACTGGACTACGTCCTTTTCAAATGCGCACAATAATCAATTGTCTGAAAAATCCCCATCTGAAGAGACCTGTCCTTGTCATGCTTTCTCAACAAACACATTTTCTTGTTCTTCTTCCAAATGCCAAATGTAAAACCCACTACCCTCAAAAGGAGCCGGTGAACCGGTGAGTGACCCTCCCACCGGTAGGCTTCCTCGCACCCGTGGACCTCGGCCCAGCAGAACGCTAAAAGTTTGTGCTTTAATTGTATAGAGCTCTTCTGCCCGACCTTCTCCGTCAGGAAGAGAAACAGCGGCCATCATTCATCCCTGCCATTACCAGCATGGCCGCCGTGAATAATGCAATTGGTATCCTCTATGGAGTGCATCCAGAACAACGGCTACTCCCATAAACCAACACAGGATCGCAGTAGAAATCCACTTACAGGCCAGCATGGCAAACGCGTTTGCCATTAGGACCCCACTCAGGTCCCATCATTTCAGTCAGATAGAGCTGAGCCTTATCTGGGTCTAGAAGGAAGGCTATGATAATGAGGCTGCCCGCTTCGCTATGCCAGAGGGGAGAATCACACATGCAGGGGACACACACGCAGAGACATGCAAGCACACACACGCACATTCTCACACGCACACACACACAGACACACAGACACAAACACACACATACACACGCACGCACGCACACACACACACACACACATACATACAAACGCTCACTCACGCATTCACGCACACACACACACACACACACACACACACACACACACACACACACACACACACACACACACACACACACACACACACACACACACACACACACACACACACACACACACACACACACACACACACATACACACACGCACACTTTGTTTCTAGGTACAAGACACGTTACAAACAAGCCCACAGATAAAGAGCGATTTGCCCTGAGCCAGTCTGGTGGCGTGTAAGATATTTGTTACGTAGACAGTAAAGGTCAATGTTTGACCTTTCCCGGGCGTGCCGGCGATGGCGCCATACTGGTAATAAATGAAATGGATCTGTCAGGACGGTACCAGCGGGTGTTGGGAATGTTGGGGGGGGTGGAGGGGGGGGGGGGGGGGGCAGGGATACATGGGGTGGAGCATGATGGATGGGAGCACAGAGGTGGGGAAGCCAGGGGCTAGGTCAAGGGAAGGTTAACGTGTAACAAGTGGAATATCAGGCAGATGTTGTGCCAATCATTAGAGGCATCGTACATCTGCCATGGTTAATCATAACCCCCCCCATCTCCCCGCTTCTGAGCCCCAGGATGGGTCTCCGTCCCTCCGTCCCTTCACTCCCTTCTGAGAGCCAAGAGGGGTCCTCACCCCTCCTTCCCTCCCACGTCAGACCCAAGTCGGGTCCTACCCCCCCCTCCCCCCCCCCCCCTTCTTAGAGCCAAGATTGGTTTCCCCTCTAAGACCCAAACTGGTTCGTCCCCCCCCCCCCCTGCGCCAACACACTGATTACTCTACTTACTTTTCCCACATAATTTTTTTCTCCTCTGATTTAGCCTGTTTCAAATGCCTGCAAAAACAAGAGAATCCAGAGTTTCGTCAGGCCGGGACATGCTGGCTTTCTTCATCTACACTAATCTGCAAGAAGTGCTTGAAGCAGATCCAACCTACCCAAATATATCGGCAGTGTGTGTGGGTTTGAGTGTGTGTGTGTATCTGTGTGTATGTGTGTCTTGCTGTGGTATAGCATTCAGCAGATTACCACACACAGAATTTGTATCAAATGTCAGCAATTAATCTCAATCACAATGCATGTTCTCTTCCCCAGATGGCGCTGTGGGACGATGGGGTTTGGGTTTACGGTCCTGTTGGTGATGATATAGATGACCATGCCAGCCGGATCAGACCAGGAAGCACCCTCCCTATATCCAGCCTCCTCCCTACCCGCCTTCATTAACACAATGATGGTAAATGGACTGCATTTACATAGCGCTCTTCTAACCACTCAAAGTGCTTCACATTATTGCCTGCATTAAACCATTCATGCACATGCACTGACGGTGGTGTCAACCATGTAAGGAGACAGCCAGCTCGTCGGGAGCAGTTAGGCCTTGTTCACACTACCTCCGTCCGTCGACGGATTACATTGACTTTGCATGGGGCGCTCGCAAAATGCATTGTGGGTCCGTCCGTCCATTAGGCTCAGTGGCCTGCGTCAAAAAGTTGAGGAATGAATGTGTTTCAGGCAGCGGCGGATCCGTCGGCCAATCAGATCGCGGTTATGCAAATACACTCCACGTGTTTCCTGGATCCATTTTGCAATAACAAGCAGGAAGAAGCAGGAAAAATCGTTCCGTTGGGATTGTTTTTAGCCACCTGTTTGTTGTGTCATCTTTTGTATTTTTATCCACATATCGCCATTGTAGCTGGAAGCGATTGGATTGGCTGCAGTTTACGTCTACAGAGACTAGTCCCCTATACGTCCGACACGCCCTTGGTCATCCGTTGACGGACGCATGTAGTGTGATCAAGGTGTTAGGGTTAGGTGTCTGCTCAGGGACGGCTCGACCCTCAGGAGGAGCCGGGGATCAAACTAGCAACCTGTCCATCCGGTCACCAGCCAATCCGCTCTTCCTCCTGAGCCACATGTCGCCCAAACACACCCTCCTCCATCACCCTCTGTCATCAACCCGCCATCCTCCGTCAACACATCCACCCTATATCCAGCTTATCCTCCATCAACCCACCCACCCTATCCTCCATCAACACACCCACCATCCTCCGTCAACACACCCACCCTATATCCACCCTATACTCCATCAACAAACCCACCCTATAACCAACCTCCTCCACACACCCGTCCACCTCCATCAACACACCCACCCCCTTCCATCCACACACCCACCATCCTCCATAGACACACCCACCCCCTTCCATCCACACACCCACCATCCTCCATAGACACACCCACCCCCTTCCATCCACACACCCACCATCCTCCATCAACACTCCCACCCTTTCCATCAACAACACACTCAACAAAGCCTCTGGGATGGGGCTGGATGCTCCTCTTCACCCCCTTGTCACAATCAATGCACCACTGAAGTGGACATGAAACAAACTGGTCGAGACTGGTACGGAGAGAGAGGGAGAAGGGAGGAGATGGACGAGGCGAGGGGGAGAGAATGTCTGGGAGCGTTGGGGGGGGGGAATTAACATAAAATATAGTTATTACCTGAAAAACAAACAGCGAATCGGCCATCTTGATCTTACAGACACAACGTATAAAACACGTGTCGCTATGGAAACGGCCATGAGTTTGTGCAGCGCTGGGGATATAGTAGTAGTGAAGGAGCGGCAGAAGGTTGACATACCATACATACTGTATCCAATCTATTTGCTTCCCGAGGCAATAATTGAGTGCTCTCAGCCGTAGCATTTTGAATCAATTTAGGAGCTGGGCGTCTTTGCTAAATGACCGCTGTTCATTGCCTGGACACACTTGCAAATAACTTGCCGGACCGACAGTATTGCTCCCAACCCGTCTATTTTCTTTGGGTTTATTAATTTATTGGCTTCTTCTGTCAAAATGTGTAAGAGATGTGATTGGAGGTTAAATGTGTAGATTTGCACCTCAATAGGGTAAATAACCCTAACACTATACATTGAAAGGCTTTTGACTGTTTGGGAAACGCTGACCTCAACATATACAATTCGTCTTTGACCACCCGTGTTTTTGTGTTCATGTGTGTGCATGTGTGTGCTTTTGTGAATTTGTGTCTGTATTGATGAGTGTGTGTGTATGTGTGTGTCACACACACAAATGTGCATATGTGTTAGCCTGTGTGTGTGTGTGTGTGTGTGTGTGTGTGTGTGTGTGTGTGTGTGTGTGTGTGTGTGTGTGTGTGTGTGTGTGCGTGCATGCCTGCGTGTGTGCACAGATAACAGTGAGATGGGTTTCTAGTGCTCCATACTATCTCTCTAAAACAGGCACAGTCAGACCTTCCAATTTAAAGCCATCTCCCTCTGCCATCAACCGCCGTAATCGGTTAGGAAAATGCAAAATGGCATCCGAGGAGGAGGAGGAGGAGACTCTGGGGCAGCCTGATGTCGCGTCTCAACCTCTCCCTTATTTCTCATTAGAAAAATAAATGATAATATTAACGTGCGATGAGTGTGTGAAGTGTCCTCAGCCTCTGATTGATTCAACAGCAGTGGCTAATTGCGCTCCTGCACCAACTCCAGCAACATCAGGACATCCGGCAACGCCATCGTCCCCGTCAGCCCCATCTGGCGAGGTGTTGCGTCATCGCATTATAGATTAGAAAGGAGAGATCCGTTTGAGGAGATTAGAAAGGAGAGATCCCTCTGATGAGATTAGAAAGGAGAGATCCATTTCATGAGATTAGAAAGAAGAGATCCGTTTGAGGAGATTAGAAAGGAGAGATCAGTTTAATGAGATGAGAAAGGTGAGATTCGCCTGTTGAGATCCGTCTAATGGGAGCACAAAGGAGAGATCCATTTCATGAGGTTAGAAAGGAGAGATCAGTTTGATGAGATGAGAGAGGAGAGATCCCTTTAATGGGATAATAAAGCAGAGATACGTCTGATGAGATTAAAAAAGGAGAAATTAGATTCTGCTTAAAAGGGAAGCGCCTACTGCTCTTCCGATTCTCTCGCTCAGCACCTTTCTTTCACTAAGTCACAATGTCTCTCTCACGCCCTCGCTCTTGCTCCCTCCCTCCCTCCCTCCCTCTCTCTCTCTCTCTCTCTCTCTCTCTCTCTCTCTCTCTCTCTCTCTCTCTCTCTCTCTCTCTCTCTCTCTCTCTCTCTCTCTCTCTCTCTCTCTCTCTCTCAATCTGTTAAAGCACATCTCCCTTAATTCATTCAAGCCTTTAATAACATGGATGAAGCGTGTCTATTGGTTTAACATTTTACGAGCTAAAATTATTGCCTAAGAAAGCACTTAAAATCGAATCCAATGAATCCAATGTTTAATGGTATTTTTGTCTTAATCTACATATGTGTCGTCTCCCAGCTCCCGGAAATAATCTCATACAAACTCATATATCTATCGTTATTTCATGTTCTGCCCTGAGCGTGTCTTATCCATCCCTGTCTCTGAAGACCTTCAAGCAGGCATGCATGTGCATGCGTCCATGTGTCCTCTCTCTCTCTGCAGAAGGAAGCGCAGCCAACGTCCGTCAGACCGAGACACACACTGGGCCTGGCAGGACACGCCATGGGACACACGCCTGGAACCAGGAGGCTCCGCCAGGCTGCCACATCTGATTCACATTAAGGCCGGGACCGGAGACAAAGAGGAGGAAGACACAGAGATGCATAAATAGTGGGATAGAAAACCAAGGAGAAGAGCAAGGGGAAAATGGGAGGAAGGCTGTGATCAGGGGAACGACAAAGGAAGAGAGAGAGAGAGAGGAATGGAGGGGTAGGGACTGATGATGGCCACGTGGGAATGAAAGAGAGACGTGCGGTCATTCACCGCACTTGATGGATGATGCTTATCCGTTGTCTGCCATCATTTGGAAGAATATTGTGTTGGATTGGTATGTCCGTCCGCACCCGGTCGTTACTTCCCTTTGTTCTCTTACAGCCTCATCAGGTACCTTGCGTAGATGGAATCACTTAAGCCATCGAGAACCTTCATAGGTTTTATTTGAAATCATCTGAGTAGTTCTTCAAGGAAAGGGTTCAAATCCGGGATTGCTTTTAACTGACTTTATTGTTAAAGTAGGCATGTTTCGGTATGGTAACTGGCTATGGAACGAAAGTCTAGGAATCGGGTCGAACACGTGTGAGAGATAATAACTCTGGCTACTACGGGACATGGGCAGAGGCCCATGTCCCCTCGCGGGTGTCGCTGAAAATCTCTGCCCCTCTCCAGCTAGTGTGCACAGGTAGAGACCGTCAAGTGGGCGTGGCCTAGTGGGCGTGGTGGCTTCGGCTTCTTCAGGTGATGCCTTCTGTGGTGGAGCAGCCTTCAATAAGGTCTTGCTCCCCTTGAGGCTATGTATAGTATTTACGGCTTATATGTTTGGTCCTGCTTCATTGGGTCTATGTGTGGGTAGCTTAGATTCTTAAAATACGTAACACGCCCCTATTCATGGAATCCTCGCATCTACCTTGCAAGGGTTAGGGTTAGTGGTTCTAGTTAGTTAAAGCAAAACTTGAAGAGAAAAATCTTGTTAGGACTAAAATAAGCCCTGACAGCTTGGGAAGTGTGTTAAGAGATGGATCACCTCCATAGATTCCCCTAGCTTACGCTAGGTACAAGCAGATACCATAGAAGGTACGATGACGGAGCTGGCCAAGAGCCAAGAGAAAATGGTCTCTCCCTTGTCACTGCACAAGTGTTTGGTCGTCGGGGCCCAGCCTTTACCCAAAGCCTCTGCACCAAGGGACCTTTACCTTTCTTGATTTAAACTTCACTTGCGTTTGAAGGATAAGACTACCTAAACTTTTCTTCCGTTTCACCTGCTTGTGTTTGTTGTTTATTTAGTTTTACTGGATGGTCTACATCGTTTGCCGCACCCATTGACATGAGAGAGAGAGAGAGGGAGAGAGAGAGAGAGAGAGAGAGAGAGAGAGAGAGAGAGAGAGAGAGAGAGAGAGAGAGAGAGAGAGAGAGAGAGAGAGAGAGAGAGAGAGAGAGAGAGAGAGAGAGAGAGAGAGAGAGAGAGAGAGAGAGAGAGAGAGAGAGAGAGCAGTGTGTCAAGCCGCTGCTAATGGAGCATTAGCTTAAATAATTCCCATTTAATACTTGATTAATCAAGCACAGAGCATCCAGTGTTGTGTTTCGGAGGGAGGGATTCTCTACATGCTGGTAAATTGAGTTGAAGCAGAGCACGAGCGGAAATCTGGGGCCTCTTTCTTTTTTTACCTCCAACGGTTAATAGATTTAAGCCATTACAATCCATTGCTTATTGATTAAATGTTGGCCAACATTAGCGGAAAGCGTGTCCCGGCTACTCCCAGGGATCCCTACCTGGCCAGCTTTAATGATGTGGGAGAGAGCTTTTCATCCAAATAATGGAAATCAATGTGACATCGGCTAGTGGTTCCCCACGGTGTTGGGGCTTAGACCACAGCCCCAACCAAACATTTACGGAACAATCCTAAAACAAAGTCATACGCAATATTATTCGAATTATGTTACGTTAAATATTTCACACACAGAAGACCAAGTCCAAAGAGTCATGTTCATGATACAAGTTGATAAAAAATTTGGTATTTAAATGAAACAAGAACCGACACAATGTGGAACAATTAATACATTATGAAGCAAATATGCCTATTATATAGTCAACAGCAACTACTTTGAATATATTTTTCACTTGCTCACCAAATATGAAAGATTAAATCCCAGAAAATGTTCACGAAACACCAGTCTATGTGTTTGTACGTGTGTGTGCATGTGTTGTGAGCACCAAATATAGATAATTTCCGCTGCTGGATGCAAAAACTGTCAAGCAGTGGCGGCACACATAAAGGGAAATCTAAAGCTTAAGTTGTGTGATGTTGTGTACAGTTGTGTGTATACCAAGGGGTGACTTCATGGACACTACGTCCATATTCTTCCTTTATGGTTGAACAAACAGTGTTTGTAGTCCATGGTGGGATTGCCCTTTCTGCTGTGTTAATCTTTGACTATAACCAGTGATAAAACTTTTTATACACAAATATTGAAGCAATATATCTCCGATGACACAATGTCCCCACCGAGGACTTAATCACTGTTCATCACTACTCTGCTGAAAAAAAGCCACTTCCTTAGCATCCACTATCTTTCATGGCCGTCATGGTTAGCCATTAAGAGAATTTGCTCTGTTTGCCTCTCCCTGTCATCTCATTCATCACATTTTACCTCAGGGTGCGGGATAGATATACAGTTATACGCTCGAAAGATAGGGAGACGTATACATTCCCTCAGGCCTCAGGACCGGACGCATTCCTCCCCTATGACCATTCCGGGAATGTGTAGACAGAGGAAGACCAAGGCAACTGGGAAGCGATACATTCTTATGCCTTCGAGCACAATATAAGAGTCGCTGTATACGTGGACAACACAGAGAGACACAAACACAAACACACAGATACGCAAAGGCACACAGGCACACACATAAACGGACATGTGCACACACACTCACACACACACACGCACACACACACACCTCACACACACACATACACACACGATAAACCATCTATTTAAAAACAACCCTACCTTTATAATTGACGATGCTTGTGCACACAGTCCTATGTGGGACGCTCTGGGACTTGGGAACAGGATAATGTGGAATTGGAAGTGACAGCAACATTTTCAGCAGCACATTTAAACACACTCAGCTCTATTAAAAATGCATCTGAATGTGAAGCAACGTTCCTGCTTTACAAAGTTCCCCATCAGGCCGTTTAATGAAGGAGACACGTGTACAAATTGCTTTCTATCACCTCCTCCATTTGCCCAAGTTAACACACACACGCTCGCGCGCGTACATGCACGTACACACGCACAGACAGACGCTTTCGTAACACCTTGATAAACAATTACACACCTAAGAGAGCTTATCCGGGAAACAAACACAAAGACCAGAAAATAACTCGCAGATGGATAAATGCATAAGCACAAAAAACGATTGTGAGTGTAATTAAAATGCAAATAGTAAAATGGCTCTGTTCAATGCCTATTTGTTCTATAATTACAACTACACATGTCTCATCAAGGCTGGTTAGTCATGGCGACCCCGGTTGGAACCCATTAAAACAACCTTGAGCGCGCTTTTGCTGCATAGCTCGGGCCCCCTCTGCAGCCGGAGGACTCACAGAGGGGCCCGGGGATCTATAGCTGGAGCGGCAGAGTGTGGCCCCTCTCTGACGACATTCGTGACGGTGACAGTGGGCTGGTACCACAGTCCGTCTGGCTGGAATAACCTAAGCCTGGATGATCGTAACGTCCCCGTGCCAATTACAGTGATCTCCCTTCAGTCTGCTTGAGAAGAGGTGGGGGGTGTGTGTCCCACCGAAGCAGCCAGCTGTGTAATGCTATCAGACCATCTGGAGATGCCGATGACCGCCTAGCTCCGCCCGCGTTACAGTAAGATCGGAGCATCGTAGGCTACACTCTCCGCTGCCCCAGGAGCCCGTTTCTCATTTCTGTACATCATGCACATGTAGGAGGGACGTGTCAAAGGAAGTCAGTTGTATTTGTATAGCCTTTACTCACAGTCACAGTCCCAAAGGCTGAAAATACATTATCTTATGAACGCAGAGTAGGGGATCCTCCCTTAATGGGCCATGGATGAAGTAATGGACATGCAATATGGTAGCATCAGCATGAGTGTGTGTGTGTGTGTGTGTGTTGTTAGTGACAGTGGCATCGGCAGGAGGCTGTATGTGTGCTCTCTCCCCTCCGCGGGTCGCTGCTCACGGAGACACCACGGATCAGATGGATGAAGCAGAGTCACAGAGTGTAACAAGGGGAGCGTGGCGCCGCGTGTCCAGGCTCTGCATAGCCTCGGCATAGCCTCGCCACGCCGACTATAAGACACGATTTTATTGTTCTCTGGACAGAAATAAATCCAACCGACTTGTTTTTATTTTTAAGGTTGTGATGACCTTGTTGGAGCAAAATGTCGCTTTGATTTGAACAACAGACCTTTTTTTGGTTTTTTTATGTGTGTTCATAATGAGAAGTGCATTTCCGACCTCAAAAGGATTGGTTGGTTGTTAAGGCGAATTTCCACCGGAATCGGCACGGAAGCGGCACGGCAGCGAACCGGTCGCCGAAACTAATAGGAACCATTAAAGGCCCACTATGCAACTTCGGGAATTTCTTCGCTGTTTTCTTGGTTTTGGCACGCACATTTCTCTACACAGCGCCCCCTACAGCTTCGTAGTAGATATTTTACAACACTGTCGTAACAACTCGTTGACGACCCTTCCCCATGCACTTCTACGCGAGCCATGTGTATTTGTTTTCAAAGAAGCCGGCGAATGCGTGGAGCCATGTCCGAAGTAAATGTTCATAAAGTGTAGGCAAGGTTATACATTTTTTAAATGGTGTATTTGTATTGCAATAAACATAAAGCCATCCTTTTTATAGTTGACGGGGAGAATTTATATCCTAGATTATAATTGTTTTATCTTAGGTTGAACAGAACAATCAGTGTGAGAGTGTTGGCCAACATAATAATCTAAATAAACAAGAACCTGGATTCTGGGATTCAGTCTGTATCTGGGGGACGAGACAGACGAACAGCAAAACACCAATGGAAACAAATGTGTTTATATGGCTGCAACCAAGCAAGCTAGAAACATACAGGGCTCATAACAAAACGGTCGAGAAAACAATTTTTACAGGGCTCACAACAAAATGGTTGAGCAAACACATTTGTACAGAGACTATCAACATCAAGAATACCACGAGGACAAAGTTCACCCAAGGGTACTTTCAATTTCAAAAGCAACACGGCCAAGTCGGAGTCTGATTTGAAGTCTTCTTTTTCTTTCAGTTCACGCTATTCCTGAAAAGCTTGCCCAACGTTTACTCGTGTCTGGCCTCTCTGTCGGTCAGTCTTCCCTTTCTCTTCTTCTGTTCCTCCGACATTGGGTTTCTCTGTCTCTTTTTAGTCGGCTGATATATGATGAATGTAAGCATCCCTTAGTTACTTGTGTTTATATCGAGCCGGTTCCGTGTTTGGGGGTCTGTGCCGCAAAGCAATTCGTTACTTCGCGAGACCCGAGACTCCCGCGAGAGTGGGCGGCGGGTCGCCGGCAGAAACATATTCATTTTCTCCGCCAAGATGCGCAAGGGGGAGTTGAAACAACGAACAATCGAACAAAAATGTATAATGGAACCATCGCAATGACTCCTAGCCTGTTATATTAAGGTAAATCAAGCCAAATTGCCTCGCAACTGGCTGTTTATATCTAGCCGGTGCCATGTTTGGGTGTGTGTCTGTGCCGTAAAGCATTTTCGAAACTACAATCTGACTACATTTTCGAGGATACTTCCGCCGCGTCACATCCGGAAGCGCTCGGTCCGAACACATCAAGTTGCATGTGCGCTTTTTTTTTTTTTTTTGGTGGGTGTGTCATGGGAAAATGACACACCCACCAATCGACCCAGAAATGGATGCAGAACGATCAGCATAACTCTCAACCTGCATACTTAATGTAATTTTGGCTAAAAAAGTTGCATAGTGGGCCTTTAAAGTCAACGTAGGCTATTCCACTGGATACGGCACCGGCACGGCACAGAACCGTCCACAAACCTTCACTTCGTTAACGATACTTGCCTCTTCTATTTCTGAAAGTTGCCGGTTCGCTGCCGTGTCTCAGTCAGAACACGACTACAGCCAATCAGTTTGCCTTTGCTCATGAATATTCATGAGCTAACATCGATCCCTATGCAATTCACAGGGTATTGTAATATTATACAGTCTATCTATATGGTATCAATAGCTAATCAGTGGCAAAGAAGAAATGAAAGTCTGCGTCATTGCAAGCCCAGTGTCGCGAGTGGACGTTGCCATGACATCTAGAAATCATAGGTCTACCGTATTTAATGGGTTATGTGTATGGTTGATTATAAGGTATATATATATTATAATGTATTATAATAATATATATGGTTTGAATATAACTCGTGAATAATATTGTATGAATAATTATTATAATTATGCACGTCTTGAGTTGAGCCATCAGTTGGAACGTGTCCGTGCCGCTTCCAGTGGGGATTGCAGTACGGAACACAGCCGCTTTGCTGCCGTGGCGCTCCCGTGCCGGTTCTGGTGGAAATTGGCCTTTATTGGGAGGGGCAGCGAGTACGGAGAATATAAGTGTGTTTCGGGGCTATGCAACCTTATCAGCCACGCAGGGCAGGAACTACATCAGATTCTGGCCAAACAACAGGATGTCAAGCCTGATTCACTCAAATTGATTCTTGGTTTAATTGAGCATTTTAAGTGTTCATTTTTTTACAGCCTGCTTCATCAGTTTCAATGGTTTCTAGGTGTTTTTTGTGTCAACTTTTTTGTGTCACTTCGCGGAGGCAACCGTCCTCCGCTTCGCGTCGGACGGTTCACGCCTCCACGTCGTCCATTAATTCCTGATAATGGACACCTTGTCGGGCATTATCCCTTACATATATATATTTATACAACGGGGGACCTAAATCCAGCGATCTGATTGGTTCCCAACTGTTGTATAATGAGCGAATACATAACTGCTATGAGGCCCAATACTTTTGTGAAAGTTTGCATATCACTCCGCACCTGGAAGTAGAAACAGTTACAAAGTAAAACATATGTTGGATGACGGAGAGGGTGTAAATGTTGTTACTCCGGGAGTGAGCAAGGCGATGGAGAGACTAACGAAAGCTTACGGCGAGTGAACTGCTCCATAGGATAAATTGCCGGCGAACCGCTCTATCGGAGCCTTCTTTCGGAGGGACGCTAGTGTGTTGCTAGCGACCGTCGATGCATAGCGGCAGCCAGGAGGGACTACTTTCTTGTATTCTTTAAGAAAACGTCTACTTTGACTTTCTTGGTTTCTTTTTAAATGTAGTTTGTCTATGACTTTCGTTTCGCCATAACAGTAACCGTTGTATAAAAGCAATAGATCACTTCAGTCAGTGGCATGTGCTCATTATACCACTGTGAAGGGGGTCGCCGGCCCTCCGCTGCACGTCGGGGCCGGACAACGCCCCTTAACAGTGGTATAATGAGCACATACCACAGCCTGGCGTGATCTATTGCTTAAATATATATATATATATATATATATATATATATATAAATCTTAAGTATTTTTCAGTAACTGTAGTATTATGGCATGTTAATACTTCAAATATATTGTCACTTATTATACTTATTATATTTTGCATTCCATCATTAATTTTCGATTAATGTGTTCCATTAATGTTTGGTGTTAATTGGTCTTTGCTAATTAAACAAACTGGGAGCATAAGCATTGTTGCTGGCTTATCCTTTCCACTGTTTCCAACAGTGTCTTGCAGTAATAATTGTGGATAAAGGGGGCGCTGGCACTCTTTGCTCAGCCATTTCATGCATATCCTATCTATTTTTACAGTTTGCCTATGAGGTGGTCCGCGAAAGGTCATCATCACACTTTTGTTGAATACCTAAAATCAAAGGCTCTGAAATATTGCTGTAGACCCCAAATTATCGTAAAAAAGGGACCAAAAGTTTAACATAGAATATTAAATGTATCTAAAATGGTTTCAGATTGCTCAATATGTTGCTCCACACTCCAGAAATGGAAACGGCAGGTCTAGAGAATAAACGTCGCGCCAAAAAACTGAGGCAGCAAATAAAGGTACAGTTCTTCTGTCTTTACCTCGAAATTTGTCACACTATTGCGAGGACTGAGCTACATTGGGAGGATATCTGCCTGCTGTCTGGCAGCATGAGCAGTCAACTTAGAACCTCTGAGGGTAGAGCGTCTGCTTGGAGCTAACGACAGATAAATACGACTGCATGCAAGTTTGAGAGCAGCCTAATGTTTCAGGCCTCACAAGGGGGTCTGGATTATAACACCAAGCAGGCAAGCGCATCACACATTTCATAACTGTGGGGAAAATGTGATTCCTAAATGGCTGATGCTTTTACGAAGCGTGACATTCATTTTGAAGCTAAGCAGGTATAGCTGAACAACATTGGCCCATAGGGGTAAAGCTTTAATGCAACCCCTTCTTACTCAGAACCTTTCTGTTGAATTGGCTTTAATGTAGCGCAATGTGTTCGGCCAGCATACATCTAGCTAATAAGGCTAGACTCTGAATTTATTTTTCCTGCGTCAATGAATGAATATAGAAAAACAAGAATGATGATGGGCAAGACCTTCTCATTTATATTCACTCAAAATTAATCTGATTCGATTTACAGCTTTTATGGACTCTCACACTCAGGCCGGGTTGTTATTAGCTGTCCTGATTATATTAGGTAGCCCATAAAGAAAAGAAGCGACGGTGGGAAGAGACAGCGCTATGGCAACAAGGGCTCCTTAGCCCCGTGAAATGTCCCAGACGGTTTTATGCTGCAAGTGATGGCCTTAATAAGCCCCGCACTCATATGCACATTTACACATACTACCTTCCAGCAGACCTTTGTCTGCGTTATCTATTTGGCAATGATTGAGTGTGGCAGTAAAAAAGAAGGCAGCGCGGAAGACATGGGGGTGTGGACTGATTGTGAGGCACCCGCCGTTGCCACCGCCACCACCGCAGAGAGCCGAGGTAATTTCCCCCGCCGCCACCACCGCCCGTCAGAAGCCGGCACCGCGTCGTTTGTCAGACACCACTTGCGCCCGCTGGCAGCTATTGTGCCAACAGCAGTCAATCACGTGGCTTACGAATCCAAGCCGCAGTCAATCGCTCTGCTTATGAATCGGAGCAGCAGTCCATCGCTCAGCCCTCTTTCCTCGGGAGTCCCACGACACATCTGGCAGCTCCAGCTGGTCAGATGACGGCGTAGCGGTGAGGGAGGGAGGGTCCGGTGGCGATCCGTCACCGTCAAAGCGCCAGGCGGTAAATAGGACGACTCTGTTGGAGTGTCGTTGGACGAAAACCGTGTGATGTGGCGTCACATCACAAAAAACACAAAATGAACATCCTCAAAAAAGAGGGACTGATTTACCTGTTCGGAGTTATGAGGTGGCATGACCTCGTAGCGCCCCAGTGCGTGGCCTTGATGTTTAGGATGTATCTTTAATAATATCATGGCATAACAAATAGTCAGAAGACAAGCACACATACTGGCAGCAGGAAGTACCGCAGTGTTCTGATTGGATGACACACTGAGGAAGTAAGGATGAGATGAGGCCTCGTGGGGGATGTGGCGCTTTCAACAACCCAACCTCGACCCTGAGACCCCCAGCACCTGTTATCTCACCACTCTGCACCCTGTCTGGCCAGGGAGACCTTTCATGCAACAGACGGGGGAGGATGGGGGAGGATGGGGGAGGAAAGGGGAGGGAGGATCGAATCCAGACCTGCCACTCTGCTATCATAACTGTCCCAAAAACCCTGGCCTGGCTTTGGTTTCCATGGAAGCATCTGTTGCACATTATACATGTATTTTATTCAAAAATACATGTATTATGGAGACAGTATGAGGGGGAGGGAGACAGTGCGAGAGGGAGGGAGACTGGGAGGGGGGGGGGGGGTGGATATAGACACTGTGGGGGAGAGGAAGGGACATGAGATTTACTGATGTGTCTTATCTTTATGTGGTTGAAATGGAAAAGAGAATTGGGCTATGTTTACAGCACCATAAAGCTTTCTTTTAAAACCCAAGGACTTGGCCACCCTGAGAGTGTGGCACGGCACCCTCGCATAAAACAAAGGCTAACGCCGTCTTTTCAAATCTGATGAAACATTTATCGATTCCTTTTCAGGTCTTGTTTTATTCCTTCCCCTCCCCTTGCCCCCAGGTGGTTGAACAGTAGGGGATGGGGAGGGTGGTGGCGGGGGGTCATGTGACTGCAGAGGGGAGAGACTACACTGGGGAAAAGGTTTTGCATGCAAATGGCTCAGGAGACAAACTGAATGAGCGGGGGGTAGCTGTCGGAGGGACACAAACATGATGCTGCCGCACGGCGGTGTCAGGCAGGGAGGCGTGTTAGAAAAGGAAATGGAAGGAGGGAGAGAGGGAGAGAGGAAGAAAGAGAGAGTTAGAGAGAGAGAGGAATAAGGAGAATTAGGAACGGGTGGTCGGAGCAGGCAAAAGATGGAGGTAAGAGATTTGGGTGTGAGATGGAGGATGGATAGAAGTGAGGAGCAAAGGAGAGGAAGCGAAGGAAGGGAAGACGTAGAGAGAGGGAGAGTCAGAGAGAGAGAGAGTGGAGGAGTGAAAGACAGAGGGAGGGCGTGAGCGGGGAGGGAGGAAGAGAGAGGGAGATGGAGGAAAAGAGGACAGGACGATGGCATAGAGGGAGAGACGGGAGGAATAAAGGCAGAGGCAGGGAGGGAGGGAGGGAGAGACGGAGGCATGGAGGGCACGACGATGAGAGAGGGATGGAAGAAGGAGAGGAGGGGAAAGGAGCCAGGGCTGTTCATTTTCATCAGTGCAGAATTAGGTTCACTTCTCCAGACACTTTATATCCCTGGGCCCTCTTATGGACCTTCTCATTGCATTACTAGCTTCTCCTCCCCTCAGAGGAGTGCTCCGTGTGTCATCCCAGGGAGCAGAGCCCCCGGAGGCCTAGAGGAGTATGGTAGGACATGATGAGGCCCCATAGGGGCTCCCACACCCATGGGTAAGGTGTGTGTTTGCGTGGGTGTATGGGTATATGTGTGTGTGTGTGTGTGTGTGTGTGTTCTTATGCGTGTGTGAGTGTTTGCCTGTGTGTGTGTGTGTGTGTGTGTGTGTGTGTGTGTGTGTGTGTGTGTGTGTGTGTGTGTGTGTGTGTGTGTGTGTGTGTGTGTGTGTGTGCATGCAAAACAGCAAGAGAATATAGCTTTCTGGTTAATAATATAATATAGACATATACTAATCTTGAGATTCCATATTTTTTATGCGATATATTCCAAATAGCAAGAGGCCAGAAAGCTTTCAAACTCTTTCAAAAGTTTGAAAATGCAACCGGCTCTCGCTGAAATGATTGCAAAGGCAACAGCCATATCAGGAACAAATTCCGACTTGAACAGAACAAAACAATCTTTTAATGGCCGCAGCGGCGTCATAATAGAGCTTCCCGCAGTGATTGTTTTCCTAAGAGGCTTCTCTTAGTCAGTGGGTATGAAATTAAAGCATTAAATCATCTGCCTTCAATTCAACATGGAAAAGTGGAGTGCCTACAGCATCAAAATCTGATCAGATTTGCAGATTCTCTCGCTACTTTTCTGCTTTTCTTAGAAATGTATGCGACTTCTATCATGCAGGCCGATCTTCTTTTTCTCTAGACGGTTCTCCATCGTCTCCTGTTCAGAAGAGGTAGATCATTTAGATTTAGAGTTCTCTGCTTCCCTCTGAGTCAAATGTAGATTGTGAAAAGAATGGAAGCATTATCCGTGAAGTCACCCATTGGGGACTTCTTCCCACCCTTCCCACAACTGCTGTGAGGCTGTAGATAGGCTATACCTCCAATGGAGCCTCAACAATCCATAGTCGGTAGGGCGGAACTTGAATGACAGCCTCGCACCAGGCTAAATCCTTCCGAAATACGTACATAATATAAAGTAGAACTAGCCACTAATGCCGCTTTTCCACCGCACATGTAGCTCGACTCGACACGACACGACTCGACACGACTCGACACGGTAGCAGCACGGGTGCTTTTCCACCGCAAATAGTACCTCCGGGACGTGGGCGGGGTCGTCTGCGCGAAAGGGCCGTGACGTATTTTTGTACGCGACGCAAACAACACCTACGTAACCCACACATGGACAGAACCCACATAACAACAATGGAGAACATCGATGCGATGGTATTCGTGTTCGTATTATTAGCTGGCATGTTGAAGAAGTGGAATATGTTGGCTGCGGCGCTACTATGGCTGTTCTATCGTTACCAGCATGGTTGCCATGTCGCTCTCGTGACTTCGTCACACTCTCTGGCCAATCAGTGGCCGGCCGTCTGCCGACGTCACCTTTTAGCATCGGCTAAGCCGCTTGGAACCTAGAGCGAGGCGGTACTAGAAAAAGCAGCCACTTGAGGTACTAGATCGCGGTGGAAACGCAAAAAAGGCGAGCTGAGTCGAGTCGAGTCGAGTCGTGTCGAGCTGGTACCATGCAGCGGAAAAGCGGCATAAGATACTAACCAAACTAAAGAAGCAGTGTAGGCTGTGTCAGTGGCGGCTCCAGGCCACTTGGTGGGTTGAGGGAGTGGATTATGCCAGCAGCTGCAAGGTGCAAACTGGGAAAATGTTGTCACTGCTTCTAAAGTCAGACCGTAATAAAAGACACCAGGCGGGGGGTGTGTGTGGACTTTTGGAGCCCCATTTGGGCTCCACACTGTTGATGGCCGCCTCCGAGGTAGTGTTAAATGCAGTCGGTAAAATGTCGTGGCATCTAGCCAAACAGACTCGGTAGAAATGGAAGACAATATTCCGAAGTATAATTAGTGTACGATAATAAGCAAAATAAAAATATTTTTGTTACCTAAGAATGAGCTTTTTATATCTACATAGGGAGAGGTTCCTCTTCAAAGGAGCCCGCCATGTGGCACTGCCACGAGTCTACACTCTCACAAATTTGCCATTGGGCATAGCCATGGGGATCCTGCCTAGAACTCTAAGCCCATAATGCTTTTAAAAAAATATTTTCGCGTTCGTATTCCAGCTGAAACATGGGGTTACCTTACACTTTCAGTGATGGAGATGTTTTTTCCGGCTGCTTAATGACACTATCCGTATGCTGCATGAGGCTCCTCCGAATCCTATGCTAAACCACTCATCAGGGTGCATTTTAGCCAGATGTACCACAAGCCCCCAGCTCTCCGCCCAGTGGTGGAAAGCGTGCAACTCATCAGCATTCCACTGCTGTAAAGTTGCAGATCCTATCTCTTGTCGTGTATAACGAGAGTCAATGAGCAAAGATCATTGAGCCCAGGCTAAAAAATACGTGACTTATCGCTCACTTTAGACAACGCTTTGGAATCTACATTTTGTTGCAGATTATACATTTTACTCACTAAATATATAATATTGATCCTAGTGAAAAAAAATATAGATATATTTGAAAGTGCTTTTCAATTTTTACGTCTTATTCAACAAAGCGCTTCTTCTTCTTGGTCGTGGTGAATGGTGGGCTTGTGCCCTAGCACCTATCTACTGGCCAGCCCCTGCTGGTCTTTGTATTTTGAGAATGAAATCCCCATGAGACCCAAGCCATTTTTCAATATATAATACGACCGTTTTAATGATAACAAACATGAGCATCAGGATCGTTTTGGTAGGCCTGTGGCAAAATAAACAGCCTGACAGCCACCACATGTGTGGAGGTCATTAATCTTCAATTACTACAGTCAGTTATCCTCAGTTACTGCAGTCAGTTAATCCTCCCCAAATTTTGGAGAGGATTTTTAAATTACGAGTGGCTCCAAACCTGTATTTCTGCTTCAATTGAGCTTATCATAAACTTTCAGTGTTAAAAATCTCTGGTCGATTTGTATTAATACTAAGAGAAAATCTATGCTGTGATAATTTTAAGAACAAAATTAGTCTTAAAACTCATTATCTTTCTCGATCCGGACCAACAGTAAAATTAACACAAAGCGGAAACAAAGCATAAAATAACAACCGCTGGGATAAAGGGAATATCATGTAAACAGAGTGAAACTCGTTGGAAAAAGGACAATCCAATAGGTTGCTTGTGATGAAAGGTCACTCGCTTGAGGAACTGCAGGGAATCAAGAGAACTGCTGGCTCAGCATCTGGCAGGCACATCTGGCAGCAAAGTCCACACTTTGACCAGAACGAGGGTGACAAACAAACAATTGAAAACAAACGTGTCCTATGGGGCGTATTTTTGCAATGAAGACTTCATTCTTGTAGAAACATTTAAAGATAAAAAGATGAGATTGACAAAGGAGGAAACCAACATTTAGACTAAAAAGTAAAGCAATGAAACCCAATGTTGGAAGTGTGCTGTGCAGAACTCCAAACTCACGCAAGAGGTGTCGATCGTTTGGGAATTTCCTGGAAACATGATGTTGCGTTAAACACAAAACTGGTGGTGGCGATTATGATTCCCACAACCTGCACAATGTGCATAATTTATGATGATGAAAAATATTATATTTTCTTCAATTATTTGGGATGAGTTTTTGTAGCCTAGCACTTCTCCATTGTATTCTCTCTTTCTCTCTTTGAAAAAGCTATTTTATTCAGTATTGCTTATGTCAGCAGGATTATGAATGCATGCTTCTTAATGTACTGACAGCAAAAGATTACCATGACACAACTATTTTTTCATACTGTCTGTTAGCAGCTTGTGTATCAACTAACTTTGTTTGCACAACAACAAAAAGTTGTAGACCCAACAACACAGCCACTATACAATGTGTCTAATGTCTATACAACATTGACGTCCAGCCATGCATCTAGCGATGGCAATCATTTATTTGCGAAGAAAGTTATTTTTACGGCAGAATAGGTAGCACAATAGCAGAAAATACTATATTTAAGTGACTGTTGTCCGCTGAACACATTCCAGTGAGA
>NC_079422.1:16659058-16689058 GCF_026213295.1 Gadus chalcogrammus | reverse complement strand
CAGCCTAGTCCACATCCTGACTCCCCGCCCGCAGCCTGCCGTCATGGCCACCCAATGGAAGATGGCTCTCATCAGCAGCAGCAGCAGCATCTTAACCCCCCCCCTCCCCACCCTCACAATATAATGGTTGCAAGAGTGATGGAGGAATCGGTATGATCAACAATCATCTTCTGTGCCACCTCAACAGATCTACGATGATATTAAATATTTATGAGTACGCCGCCCCGCAGCGATGTGTGTGTTAGCCATCGAGCGTCGACCACGACAGACAAGAAAGTCAGGTGCGCCGTGTTTATCGACATCTGTCATCGACGTGATCACACAATGACGACCGTGAGTCAATTAAATAACGATCCGCGGCGGCACGTCCCTACGAACACACGCTCCGTCACGAGTTTATCAGAGCTGCTGCTTCTATTTATTTCCGCAGTGAACTCTGCCACAGCGGTTGTGTGTTGTGTGTGTTTCCCCCGTGTCCTCAGCCTGCCCTCCCTCGCCTGCGTCCCAACCTATTAAGGCAGAGTCTTCTGTGCTGGAGTCATGGAAGCAGACGTGCTAATGCGCCGACACACAGAGGGGTGGTGGCGGTGGTCGCGGCGGCAGGGATGGTGAGGGGATGGTGAGGTGGCGGAGTTTGGGGTGGTGGTGTGTGTGTGTGCGTGTATGAGGGGGGTGGGCTTTAAGGGGCTTAACCAGGAGAGACAGCCACCTTCTTTTTTTAAAGGAGGCAGCAGAGAGCGCTGCATTATTCAACAGCGACCAGTGTCCTGCCGCTTTCCCTATTTCCCGCCACCACACAGCCTTCGACAGGCGCCGCACAGAACACACTCCCTTTCAGGGGCCTCCCACTGGGCCACTGTGATTGGTTGTGTCTATGTGTGCATGTATGAGAGAGAGAGAGAGTGTGTGTGTGTGTGAGTGTGTGTGTGTGTGTGTGTAAACCTCTAAGGAAGCTGGTGTTAATTTCCTTTGTTTGCCTGTGTGGGGGTGCACCTGTGTGAGTGCAATAGTGCACGGAGGAGCATGTATCCACACAATCAAGCCAGCAGTATAAAAGGATGTACAACTAAAAAAGACGATCACCGCCATTTTTGCGGGATGGGACGCGAGGAGGTGGGCAGTTTAGGGGGCACTAATCGTCACGGCAACACATGCACGACTAAATGCATAGGGTGGTCTTAAGCTTCAACCGTAAAAGAGCGAGGGGAGCTCACCAAAACAAAAGTAATCCTAGCCACCAGCCACCGCGCTCCTCTCATTAGGGACGGTGGTGGACCCTAATGGCCGTGCAGCTCTCTAAGGCTGCGATCAGGAGCTAATCAAGTGAGTCTCCGTTTCTACCACCGCCGCCATCACGCCCGCCTGCTGTGTCCTGGCACCGTGTCGACTTCTCACTTTTGACTCGAGTGTGTGCGCGCGTGTGTGTGAGTGTCTCTGTGTCTTTGTGTACGCATGTTAGTGGGTCAGTGATCGCGTGTGCAAAGGTGTTGGTGCCAATTTGTGTGGGTGGCTGGGCTTGTGTGTGTGTGTGTGTGTGTGTGTGTGTGTGTGTGTGTGTGTGTGCATCTAGCTAGGTATGGTTGAGTAGGTGTATGTGTCCGCGTGTGTGTGTGTGTGTGTGTGCGTGCATGTGTGTGCGTTTGGGTTGTGGACTCTTCGCACCTCAGACCCATCCTGTGTGACCCGGGAGCTGGGCGTGAGGTTGACAACATGACAGAGTGTCTAATGCCGGTTAGATAATGGCTTATTTTAGGCATAGAGATGAATCTCTCACACCATTAAGTTATGTGTGATGGGAGAGATGTTCAAAGAGCCCCTGGGAGGGGGGAGGGAGGGGGAGGGAGGGGGAGGGAGGGGGAGAGAGGTGGTGTTGGGGGGCGACAGTAGCACAAGCTTTGGCATTTCACAATATGCCACCATGGAAATGTGACCGCTGACTGAACAAATAAAGGTAACACCCACATACTTTCTGCAGAGAGAGGAAACCCTTTTATAGGTGCGGCAGACAAGGGAAAGAGCGAGAGCAAGAGAGAGAGAGAGAGAGACACACACACACAGATAGAGAGGGAGAAAGAGGAAATGCGAGTGAGCGAGAGAGAAAGAGAGAGATGGGGAGTGAGATAGCGAGACACAAATAGAGAGAGACACACGGAAAGAGAGAGTGAGGAAAAATGTCCTGTGACTGGAGCCAGGCTAATGCCGGTGGAACATAATTGTGCAAGGCCGCATTTTTTCTTTTGGTATCCGTGAGAGACGGATGGCTCCCTGTGGCTTTAATTATAGCTGCAGTGATTTCATTACACATCTCTGATGTCCCCCCCACGCCTCCGGCTCGCTCGTTCTGTAGCACAGCGTCATCGGCCGAGACTTCCTGTCGCGAAACACACTTGTCCTCGCAGAGCCCGCAGGTGGGAGGGGCGCTAAGTGCCGTGTGCCTCACTGGCACACAGTGGGACTCACACACCACCAGAGGATGTGGTCCTCTCGTGGTTTACCCCGATAACCCGGCCCTTGTATGTGTGTTGGCCTCAACGGGACAAGGCGCATAACCTCAACACCCTCCTGCTCTGTGAGAGATAGGGAAGGAGGGATGGGGGGAGCACAGCCCAATGGGGGGGTGGGAGGGGGGCTTGGGTTTGGGACCAGGGAGGCGTTTAGCCCCCCCCCCCCCCCATGTCGGGTCATGCATATCTGAGCGGCTAACAGCATCGCCGGTCAATGTCACCTGTCACGGACCACATCAATGCCCGGGGGTTGTGATTGGTTAGGAATCGCGTGTGTGATGGGAGAGCAGAATACAGATAAGGGATTGGGGTCTTGTTGTGAACGCTGTCACTTGTTTGTTTGCTTGTTCGAGATACTTCTCAAGCACTGCAGTGCCAACGGGCAGCCCGGCACAGAAAGGAAATGAAATGCTGACACTGAAAATATATATATATATATATATATTTATTTTTTCCCCGTGGTACTTTCTGGGGAGCAAACGGTTATAGTGGCAACATACTGAAACCACAGGATTTAGATAGCCCCCCCTGCTGGGCACAACAAGACGCACGCACGCACGCACGCACGCACGCACGCACGCACGCACGCACGCACGCACGCACGCACGCACGCACGCACGCACGCACGCACGCACGCACGCACGCACGCACGCACGCACGCACGCACGCACACATAACTAAAGTGAAACATACACCATAGTGTTGCAACAGAATATACAGTATTATACATTAACTTAATATATCTATTACATCCAAGTGTGGAGCCCGAATGACCGCAAGGCAGATAAAAAATTATAATTACACATGAAAGAGGTACAGATGGGGGTGATGGCAGATTGCACTGTGTTTTTTTCCGTTTTACTTGGCAAGAAAGCAGAGTTATCTTTGATGTTGAAAGAGTTACCCTGACTGTCTGAACCAATCTCACTTCTAAAGTCGATATGAGAGACACCTTTTTCTGCTTGAACCGAAAGACGGTCTACTCTAGCGGTATAATTCTAAAAGATTTGATCACACCCTTAAACGTTGAAAGCTGGCCCTTCCACGGACCCTTTAAGATGCTGCAGTCAGCCACTATAACACAACTCTGTGGACAGATATTGTTGCGATTAGTGAAACGGATCGATGGGGAGAATGAATGGCCGATGGCAGGGGTGTCTCTTTGTCTGTCTGATGATTTATGGCAATCCATCATGAGCCGTACTCGCACTAGACACATACAGGAGCTCCATCAATAGGTTACAGCGGGTAAGGGAAGGAAGGGCGTGTGTGTGTGTGGGGGGTGGGGGGGGGGGGGGGGGGATGAGCAAGCCTTAACATTGATGAAAGACAGACCAAGGCGGCTGCAAACTGGAGTCCTGTCTGTTTAAAGAAATAAGCGTGCGTACAAACTCTGCCCTGTACACTTCTATAACACTGCGCCAATATGACATGCAAAAATGTGTCGCACCCCCCTCACCTGCCAGGTCCGCCGGTTCGTGCCCAGAATAAGACATCTGGTCAGCCCCCATCTGGCATGGTGCAGCCTGTCCCTGTGGATTCAACCGGTTCTCTCCTGATCGGACAGATTTGCCACACTTGGGACCTGGACCAGTACAACGGATTTCGCCTCTTGCCCTATCCTTTTAACTTGTTAGCTCGGCGGTCCGCTCTCTTGATACATGGACCCCAGCCTCAACCCCTCATTCCTGCATAATCACAGTGCAATCAATTGGGCGTTTTTGTTTTCTACTATTACTCTCACTCTCCTCCATGTGGCTGTATTTTTCCTAGCTGTTCTCATATCTGACATAGATGCACTCCCGGCCACTCAAGCACATACACATACATACCCCCCCCCCCCCCAGTCCTTTACAAGTATTGTATTTCAACTGCTCTTCGGTCAGGTGGTCGTCAGGAAGAAAAGGGAAGTTGGTCGCACAAATATAACTTTAGATTACTAATCAAAGTCTGATGGGAGACAAGCTCAAATATGGGTGAACAGGGCTTTTATTTTTCTTTCGCTTCAATATTTGTTTTGACCAATCATGTTGCTGGAGGCGGGGATCAATAAGTGCATAATTGGCTCTTAACAGCACACACAATCTCTGCTAGCACTAGTAAACACACAAAAAAGAAGGGGCAGTAAAGGTTTCAAATCAACAGTGCCACTGTAACACACTTAAATTAAAACCCCTTTTGAAAGCTTTATCCACCCACACAAATCAGTTTCTCTCCAGTAGAATATCTCAGTAACGAACCAGGAAACAAGGCGTAACTCCGCCCCTTCAGTTTCTGGTTTCAGGCCCAGTTTTGGTTCTGTTCCGTCCCCCCAAATAAGTGCTGCTAGTGGGACTTCTGGATCCAGGATTAAAGCAACGCTAAACAGCAAAGTCCCCTGCAGGCTCCATTCTGATGTGTCCCCTTAATACAGCTCACCGGTTTCTGCTGTGTGGACCATGAGAGACAGAGCCTTTCTCTGTTCCGACGGCAGGGGCCTCAGTGAGCCCCGGAGCCCACAGGAGCCATAAAGGGGTGATATATGGCCCTCTCACGGAGCTGGGGACAGGGACGGCACAGAGAGGAGCTAATGACGGTGCTATTACGGCAGCTTAGCACTCCTTTAATACTTGTTTAAAGATGGATAAATAGCCAGTACGGATGGTTTTAGGGTGTGGCTGCAGTGCTCTGATCTTAATCGCTGTCTCTGCACCATAACTTACAGAACCACATCAGTGTCCTTGAGGGCTGAGAGGAAGGTTTCCTGATTGTTCTGGGCTCTTGATTCCTGCAGGCAGAATATTGTATATTTTTCCGAAACTGTATAATAGTATACTAGCTTATTCTCTATTCTTAACGGTTACATCAACTATGAAACATCCAATGTTCGATGTTGACGTTGAAATTAGAGGGATGTCACAGCGATTTCTTGTTGTTTGTCTGTGAAGTCGGTTATGGATTTGACTGATTCTTTGTGATGTTTAGTCAATACATTTGTGTTAAAGTGACAGTGAGGAGGAGGAAGTAAACATTCTGTCTCGCTGTTGGCGAGGAGAGGAACATGCCATTGAAATGACTATTTGCTCCTTTAAACGTGTCTGATCGTCATTAATTTGAAGCTCTTCCTCCTGAATATCTTTCTCAGTATTCTATGCATGTTTATCGCTGAACATAAACACAAACACAAACTCAATAAATTGCTGGATGTAAACTAAATATTTATAATACAGAGAACACTATGTAATTTGTTTTGACCGTTTCATCGATTTCTTAATTTGCTGAAAAAAAATCTAATCACAGTAAACAGTCAACTACTTTCATCACAGATATTACTTTATTCACTATGGATTACTTACTGCTGCCCAGGGAGCAAGTGTAAATGCAGTGCAGTGAAGTCTTCCACAACAACACACGATATTTAAAATGCATCGGGTGCCGATGGTGTGGACCGTCCCAGAAAAAAACAATAATAGATTGATCCTGAGAGCAGTCTTTGCACCACTGAGATTCAGGAGGAGAGCAAATTATCAGAGCTTTTCCCCCCACTGGTTGCAGTAGTGAAAGAGAGTGCGAGAGCGAAGGAAGGAAAAGCCTAAATGACCTGACTAAACCCCCCTTATTCTCCTTCAGTCGGAGATGAACACTAGAGGAAATATCTCTCTCTCTCTTTGCCCTCTGAGCTATTATCTATAAGGAAATTCTCTTTAATAGATTGCAATTGTTAGTTTAAGGGCAAGAGGCTTGGTTATGCCAATTATACCGTTATTATAGCTTTTTCATTTCCTTCAGCCAACATCACCGAAGTGAAGTTGACTTTGTGGGTAAAGGGCTTGAATGCATGTCTGAATTGATCATATGTCTCTCCAGGCAGGGGGAAGTCAGCCAGGGTTTTGTTACAAGTGACCAATGCTGGAGACGGTTAGTCTCATACCCATACTAGCAGCGGGTGCTGCTAGCCTTGTTTGGTCATGTATTATTTGATATGGATAGAAATATGCGTAGCACAGGCTTGTGTAGATGGACGGTTTGGGGTGTGAACCATGCTTCCTGTGGTCTAACTGTAACACCTGATGCTTTAGATCTATTCAAGCTTTTACATTTATTTATATTATCTATCGTTAAAACATTGAACACCGGAGATAGGGGTAAAGTTAGTCCATCAATGTGAAAAGAGTCATACCGTAATGCAACTGAAAGAATAAACAAGAAAAAGATTTTTTGTCTGCTGAATCATGTTGGCACTTATAAGACCAACTGCTTTTCCAATGAGAGAATCATCAATAGGGAGAGGACAAAGCAACGTATTGTATTGGGCTTTTTGTGCATTATAGCCTGGCTCTGCCAATCTCTTTAAAAAGAGCAGAGGAAAAAGAAAGAACCTTTTATTCGAACTTTCTTTCTTTGTCTCTTATGTTTATCTATTGGAAAGTGCGAGTGAAAAGCGACTCTGTTGTAAGTCAACGGCGGTTAGGAGGAAAAAGAAAACCGTGGGGATATGATTGATTGAAGCACGCAAGCAGAATATCAGAGCCCCGAGCACCTGGGAACATCAAGGGCGGTACGGGAAACGATGGCTGAAGAAAAAGAAGGCAAACGATTTCAGCACTGCTGGGGTAACAGCGAAAAAAGGGTAAAAAAAAGTTGTTTGATCCACCGTGGATGGCTGGAGCAACGGGAGTTCGGGTTATCTCCACGCCTCGTACCTCGGAGACAGCTCTCAGCCCTGAGGGTGCAACACACAAGTCTGACATAATCACCCCTCTTAGAGATCAAATTAAGCCTATTACTATCTCTGAATAAGTCACCCCGCAAGAAATGTAAATGCAAGGCATTTGCCAGGAATAAAAGGAGAAAATGGTCTGTCTGCTATTGATTAGCCCGTGGATAAGTGCTCTGAGCCATCAAAAACCTACAATTTGGGTGCCATCTTCACTGCTCCATTGAGTAAGCCTTCGTGCACGAGGGTATGTCAATGGGCGTGCACGCCTGTGTGCATGAGAATATGTTTTTTTTGTGTACGTGCCAACGCAACCAACAAAATCCAACCAGCCAATTTTGTGTCATTAATTGTTCACTTTAATTTCATTATTTATTAATTCAAGATTTACTTATTTTGACACAGTCCTATTAATTAGGGCAAACAGAAACGACAATATAACACTGAATTAATTACAGATAGAATAAGCACGACGAGCCGGATAGATATATTAATCTCTGGAACAATAAATACACTGAAACAACCAGATGGCCTATGCAGAGAAACAAAGACGCCACAGCTCTCTCTGCCATGCCTCCCAACGACACTCTCAACCCAGACGTCCACTCTTCTGTAACCTCCACTGCAACCACCTGCAAGGAGCAGCGCCCTCCGCCGTAACGCATCCACAGGTTTCAATCCACCAAAGAGCAATCACTCCTGAGATCCAAACCCCACACAGATGCTCCCAAACGAAGCAAAGAAAGAAAGAAAAAAAACCTACAGGTAACATCTTGACCACTGCTTTATGTGGTGGCCGTCGGGACGAAGGCGGAGATGATGGAGTACAGATGTCGTCGCCGTGGCCACTCCCAACCCCCCACCCCCCCCCCATCCCCCCACTTGTCCCTTTCAGAGAAAGCGTCAGCTGGTCAGGCCCAGGATGGGGTCAGGCAGAAGACAGCGTCTACCTGTAAAACACAAGCAGAGGAGACAGCAGCCATCAATCATGGGCAGCCTGCTGGCCGTGGATCCCGTCGCTGCCGATGAGCCGGCCATGAGGGCCCGTATACCAACCCACCTGTGCACCGTTCAGGACCTGTTGCCTGGGCTCTCACTCCCCCTCGATTCTCCCAGATACCGGCTGTGTTCCTTTACTAAATTATTCATTGGCGGGAAACCATTTTGCGCTCCTTCATCGTGCTCTCAACGCGTCATAGGTTACAGGGGGAGTCATTTATGATTGGTGATCAACGTCTGGGTTTTAATAAGTCCAAGACCGAGCAGTTCACTGTGCCCGCTCATTAATCAGCAGCTGCCAGACCGGCCTGGTAGGACTATGAACGGCCAAAAGGGCATCCCTTTTAATGCGGATTGGGATAACTGTGGAGCAAACATAAAACAAACCAAATGTATGCATACGATGAAGCAGCATCCGAGGAAGACTTTCAGATGGTTTGCCTATTGAGGAAGACGATGGGAGTGTGTGCAGAAGCGTTTCAAGCTCATAAAGGTATTGCTTCATCTCGTTGTCCTGCTGTTTTATTACACTAATATCCGTTTTTTCCTCAGTGGTTTGGGGCGTGACTCCTACCGATAAATCCTGTGCACTACCTCCTGCGACACGTGTTTTATCGTAGATTCTGTCTAAAGCGTCCCCTGATGCTTATTTCACTCGTGCCACTTCAGTGTTGTGCTAGCAAGATTAGATTTGCAAGAAAAAAAAGAGTAAAATCAAACAGAACAATTCAGAATATAAATGAGGTGTCTAGAAGCACCCGACGAAACAACAAAACAACAACCAAAACCCTCTGACTTTTGTCCAGACGACGAGTTTCAACCGACAAAATTGGAATCTAACACTAAGAGAAATTGGAAGACTGTCCCAAAAATCATGAAAGGGTTGGAAACGTTGGAAACATCAAAATAGCCCTGTCGTGACCCTAAACCTGAGACACACGCAGACACACGGACACACACTCGCCTCTTTGATCCACAGAGCCCGTAACAAGCCTATGTGTCCATCTAAAGGGGTCATCATTGATGTAAGAGGGTCTTAATCACTCTACCAGGTCTCGGTCGCCCGCGGCAACGCCTCATCTCGAGGACCCATGCTAGTTCTTTCAGAATTGAGATGGTCCGCCTGTTCACACACACGCACACACACACACACAGTGTACACACACACACACTCACACACACAGCACGGCCACAACCTTAATTGAGACCATCAGATAGATATGGAGTGAGAAGGAGTGAGAGTGAAACTGGCAGCGGCAAAGCCATGAAGACAGATGGGAAGAAACTATTGAAATGACAAGATGACATGCATGCATGCCCACACACGCATACACATAAGACATAGCAACTTTTTTCCCCCTAACATCATCATCATCAGAAAACATGTGCGTGAAGGTGATGCAGGATTGCTTTAAAAGAAAACAGGGATATAGAGAGAGAAAGGGGGCGCGAGAGAGGGAGAGAGATGAGAGAAAGAGGGAGAGAGTTTGTGTCTCGAGTGTGAGGGCGTAGGCTTGAGCAAGAGTGATGAGACAGCTATGGAGTTTGACAGGGGGGATGAACACGACGACACTGCAAAGCTCCGTCCACGAAAAGACCCAAAGCGTCCGTCAAACTGGTGATTTTGTGCCCATCTGCACAATGTTCTAATCCCAGCCCTCTGGAAGGACGCCAGCTGGAGAAGGAGGCAGGGAGGAGGGGGAGGAGGAGAGAGGTATATGTCAAGGTAAAAGGCAAATACAGGACAGGATGGAGGTGAGTTTAAATAAGATGAGAGGGAGAAGGGGACAGCCAGATAGCAAGAGAGGGGGAGAGAGAAAGACAGAGAGAGAGAGAGAGAGAGAGAGAGAGAGAGAGAGAGAGAGAGAGAGAGAGAGAGAGAGAGAGAGAAGGAGAGGCACGGAGGGAGGGATGTGTTTTGAAGAGATCAGAGGCCGTTGGGGGCTGCTTTCCTTGGCACACACAGAGAATAGAGCTCTGTTGGTGAGGGCCACATCAAAGACCTGTCTCACTGCCACCACCAAGAGTACTGACCCCTCCGCCTCACCCCTGCCTCCTTCCACAAAACACCGCTGTTGTGCAAAGCCAGTGTCTATGGAACAACAACAACATGGGGCACAGATGTACATGTTTTGAAGACACACATGAACGCATTCGTTTGTCCATTCGTTCATCATTGATGATGAGGGAGCAATCGAGGAGGGAATTGGGTACAGCGGGTTGGGTTGTGTTAAGGTTAACTCCGTTTAAATTGTATTAAATTAAGTTAAGGTCCAGATTAAGGTTAAATTACATTTAATTTCGTTATAGGTTAGGTTGAGGTTCAGTTAGGTTCTATTAAGTTATGTGAAATAAAGGTTTTGGTCAGGCTTGACTGGGTTACGTTAGGTAAGGAGCAGAGCCATCCACGAGCCTACTCCACAGCATGCCCTACCGATTGCAGATGACCAGCAGCTCATATCCACCTCGATCTCCATCTGGACCCAGGGCAGAGCCAGAGACTGTCAGCGAGCGTCTGGATGAATGGCAGCTCTGTAATATTCCGGACACTCAGCCAGTGAGAGCAGGTGTGGGAGTAGAAAGGACACCCAAAACTGTATATTCCCACACTCCTACATCTTCGTCTGTCGGGATGCATAAAACCTACGCTGTATAATGATTAAAACATCCAAGTATGAGAAACACAAAAGCCTTGACGAAGCATGAACATAGCGGGAGCTATTTGGTGTTGATCTACTGCGGCGCTCTCGGTGTGTTGAGGCCATTTATCCACAAACTGCTAGCGTCATCGACACCGCTAAATGTCCGCCTGCCGGCCGGAAGCAAATGTGTTGAGCACTGGCTTCATTAGTCTGCTTTTGGCTACGCCCAAAAAGCCTCTTAGCGGTAATGTATGCCACAACACGTACATCACCCGCTAGGGGCAATTAATACACTTTAGCTAATCTCTCCTGTTCCTTAAAGCCAGCGGGGCCATGCGCTGTGCGGGGACGTGAAGTGCCTTTGTTTTACTGAGGGGGCAGCGGTGGCATTTTAATTTAAATGTGGAATTAAAGGTCACCGGAGAAGCGCTGAGATGCTTCTGTGTAACTCTAAGCGCCGATAATTTTCTCGCCTTAAAGCTGCTGGTTTTTGAGTTGTGTGCAGAGAATAGGGTGTGTGATCGTCCTTGTCTCCCGAACACACACACACACACACAAAAAGACACAGACACTGTGTGAGGTATTACCCTCGCTGTAAAGTTTAAAAGTGAACTGCCAACGTGAGAGGAGAGAGAGGAAAGAAATGACAAACAGATAATAAGGTATTATTTATTTCCGTCGGCTAACACAATGTAGCTCCGCCAATTTGCCTTCTGGATTTATGACGGTGCAGTAGAGTTTAAATTCCCGAGGTGCGAATGTATCACTTTTTACACATCACAAGGCAATCTGCAGCTTAGAAATACAGGATTAAATAATAGTGTAACGGGATTGATCCGATGTGTCCGCACTGTTCATATGGGACTATACACAGGATGTGTTCAGGCTGAAGAACCTCGGTGTGCACAAGTTACTTCAGTGGCTCTACCACAGATTGAGGACATCTGTGACAAATGTCTTGCATTAACTCTGTTGTTTCGTTTTTCCCCCGGAAGAGAGCGAAATAACCCTATTAAATCAAGTCGTCACTCGGCCATTAATCTAAATGCAGCTGACTAGTCCCTCAAAGCTAATGGGGTTTAGAATTTGCATTAGGCGAGTTTACCCACAAAGCTTCGCCTAAGAGGACTTCTGTTCAGACAGAGAGCTGATTGTCACACTCGTTGGTGGACTTGGATTAACGATAGCAGGTCCCCAGAACTCTTACTCTGTAGCAGTTTTCCATCACCGGTGTACAGATCAGGGTTTCAGTGATGGAGGTGGGGAACGGCACACAGACTGGAAACTCTTTCATTTATTTCGTCCATATACTGTGGCAGCACCACTTTACCCCTTTCTAGAGCATTCTGATTTATTTGCCGGATGAACCCATAAGACACTCGGGTGCCAAGCAGTAATAACTGATGGAAAAGTTGTAGTAACTTGACTTTCCATAAATATAAAATCCTTGCTTGGTTTTATACCCTCTTTTGCAGTTTTGTCACATGTCGTCAGTATTCCTGAGTCCCAGTTCCGTGTGGTGTCAACTTAGCCTTTTTACATTATTTGAATAAGCCTCTTTCAGAGTGTGAGTGCATCTGCTGTGTTTCATGGTGACTAAAGCAGCTTGGGAGGCTAAATATAAAGACTATCCGCTGCATAAATTCTTAAATATCTATCTCCAGGAAATGTGACTTCATCCATTTGTAAAATACTGCAGAGGAACTTGATATAAAACGTCATTAATAATAATGTGTACACCCAGTATTTTGCATGTTTTTGTGTCTTGTTACTCATGTGCATACCTGAACACAAACACGCAAACACACACACACACAAATTGCATTTCTGAAAAAATATATAAGGGACAGTATATATACATATGAGGACAATATATATATATATATATATATACTGTATATGTACTATATATATATAATCAAACACACAAACACAAAAATACAGAATAATTTGATGTTTCCTCATGAGATACACAATAATGCACCGTATGCCTCCGCTGAATGATTGCATACATTATATATATATATATATATATATAATACACACTCACACACAAACACACACACACACACACACACACACACACAAAGGTACCAACTGCATGTCTGCTTGCTGCTAAGTAAGAGGCTGTCACACAGTGTCATGGCAGGTAGAATTTAGTAAAGGTTCCAAGTATGGAGAATGAGGGGATTAGCGCAGACGGGCAGAGTCCTGGGTATTTAAACTGAGCGGGCCCGGGAGCTGCCTCAGCCGCTGTTCACCTCGTCAAAAGATGGGAATCATGAGGCGACCCCGGGCCCCTACACTGACTAGAGTCCCCATCACCCACCGCTCCATCCACAGACTCAATTAGTCTTCCCTAAAAGCACACGTCAGCTGGGACTCAGACCCTTGTTATGGGCTAAGCAAGTGTTAAAATAAGTGTGACGTCTTGACAGCCTATTTGGATGGGGTTTATCAAGAATAACGATTTTCTATCGTTATCATTATTTAAGCATTGCTGAATAATTGATCCTGAACATTCCATGGCCATGCAATATTTATAATAACGGGTTTCCTCTGCCTGTTAAGAGTTCTGAATCAGTGAGTTACGAATACAACATTTACAACAAAGGACAAGACATTTCTTGGGCAATTATGCTTAAAAAACGGCAAACAAATATGCTTAAAGAGCGGCGGATTGATGATAAAAAACTAATGTTAAAAATGAAAGTAACAAATATCGAGTGTTGACATGTTGGCAACTGTGGTATAAGCTGAATAAACCACGACAGTTAGTTCCGTTATTGAGACATAATGTACGACTGGTTGGTGATGAGGCCGAAGCAAAGCCCAGGTTGCTTAACCCCGCCCTTCAGCCTCATACACACTAATCCCATTAACATGTACTTACAGAGGAAGTAGTCCAAATTTGGACAATCACATTTAGGCAAACCGGGGTTTTTGTGTCCCTTATTAGCTGATTGGTTAGCAGATGCTCTGCTGATGGTTATCAGCTGCCGCACACTCATTGGCAGCAGCTTGTTACGGCACACAATTACCATGTCAGGTGACTCATATCAACGTCCAATCATTTTCATGAAGACATTAACGCACACTCAAGTTGCACACATTATATCAACTGTATTTTCCATCGCCTTTCAATTCCCCGGCCAGGTTTCTTCCTCCTTCTGTGGTTTGTGTTAGAAATCTGCATGATTAAGCTAACTCGGCACTATTAACTCACTTCTTCTGTGAGGATTTATGAAACTGGGCCCTGCATATCAAATTAATCACATGGCTCAGCATGCTATCCCAGCTATCTCTGTGCGCCCTTCTGCAGCTGTACCATGAACATGTGGTTGTCTTTATAATCTATGTTGACTTTCTACTTGATGGCTTTTTCCTTTAAAAGAGCCCAAAGCTGGCGATATATTTAAGCTGATTGCATAACTTTTTGCAAGAAAGTGATGCAATGTAATGTAATGCATTCGCCAATGGTCATATTCCTCTGATGTAACTGACTTCTGTAGTGTTTGTAGAAAATAGCTCCACAGCAGGTGTGTGGACCTCTAGCACACCTGGTGTGCCATATTAGTGGCAGTTCTGCTGAAGAGGTGGAGTCGAGATATTTGTCACTAGTATAGTTAGCGTAAGTGAGTAATCGTTGAGGTCCGCTGCACCTGTGTAATGCTAATCCACTAGACCTTTTTTTTTTGTGTGTGTGCTTTGAAGATAACCCCCCACCCAAAAAAACACATTCATTCTGTTTTTTTCTTTTATTCAGGGTGCTGATATTTAAACTTGGGAATGTGGGGCAGATAATGCACAGTAGGCCATTCGTACAGAGACCCCAACACAACATTAGACTGCGGTGACTTCACCGACCACTAGAGGAGTAGTGATCTGTACGCCTCTTCAAGGGCTGGGTTTCTTACCCAGGAATGTATGAGCCCACGGACTGAGGCAGGTGAGCGCTGGGGACAGTTTGACTTCAGAGGAGGAGACAGAGAACAAGAGGTTCTCTGAGGGGCCCCTGCTTCAGCTCCCTATCTGAGCAACAGAAACACTCGAACAGAGAACGCCTCCATGTAGAACAAGTCTCAGAGATCGGAGATATTGGGGATCAGCAGAACGGGCCTGTGTGTGACTGAGTGCTTCATGCGGTTCTTTCTGCTGTGAATTTCTTACTGCCGACCGGCCCGAAAATTGGACTATCTCCAACTGGGTAAAAATGGTCCAGGCTATTGATTTGAGTGCTACTTTTGGATAACGCACGTAAATTGATGATTTTTGATTATTGTATATAATTGATGTGAATGCAAGTGTGTGTGTGTGTGTGTGTGTGTGTGTGTGTGTGTGTGTGTGTGTGTGTGTGTTTGTGTTTGTGTGTGTGTGTGTGTGTGTGTGTGTGTGTGTTTGTGTGTGTGTGTGTGTGTGTGTGTGTGTGTGTGTGTGTGTGTGTGTGTGTGTGTGTGTGTGTGTGTGTGTGTGTGTGTGTGTGTGTGTGTGTGTTTGTGTGTGTGTGTGTTTGTTTGTTGTTAACAAAATAGACTGAGTTTTTTCCAAACCAACTTCAATTATTTGGTGTAACACATCAAGTAGTATATGGCACTCTGGTCAAGTTCTAGTTCCGCAAACAGCAATGGATTTCCCCAAATGGCAGTGACGTGTTTGAAGATAGCATGCGGCATTTGAACTCACTGAAACACTTAATAAACGTCTGAAAGGCCTGTTACTCATAGGTCAGCTTTTTCCTTCCTGAAAACCTATTAAGCATATTTCTTCAGGATATGGGAATGACATTCAAATGTTACAGAAAAAAATGATTTTTTTCCCTTCATACAAAGTGCAGGCACAATTAACCCTTCTAGGAACACCAATTGGTGTGAGGCTTGATGCATCAGTCTACAGCAAGTGTGTTGTTGATCAACTCACTCCTTCCCCCAAGAAGTGCTGCGGTATGGGCTAATAAAAGTTATCTGTCGAAGGCTACAGTTTCACAGATAAGGCTAAAATGCATTCATCAATTCCATCTACTTGCCAGAGCCTCTGCAAATTATTGCTGCTGAGACCCGAGAAGATCACATTTTAGACGGTTGAACAGACAAGCAGTTAGATTTAGCACCTTAGTATTAGACAGATTATCATCCTTGCTGCATAAGCTCAATGCAATGGAATGACAAGAGCCTCGCCCAAATTATTATCCTTGTTATATCATTTCGATTTGGGCTTGTGTTTGTATGTATTGTAAATATCTTTTTTTTTTGTTTACCTCGAAAGCCAGCTGTGATCTGCCCGGCGACTTAGGCGATTGTTGCGAACGGTTGCCTTCTCAGCATGGAAACAGCTTAAGTCCCGTTTAGATCAATTACGCACGGAAGCAGAAGATAGATGTTTGACCACCCCTTGATAGGTCGACAGCATCTTTAGAATCGACAGACTTAATCTAGGGATGAGCTCATTTAGGGAATACCTGGTCGAACTTTGGACCCTCTCTCTGTAGTGATTGAGGGGGGCGAAAGAACAATTGTAATGGCCTTCTAGCGCGGTATGAAAATGGTCTGAAGGGAGACATGCAGGCCTGGCTTGATGACTTGATCAATCAATGAAAAAAGTTTGTGATTTTGTTTGTTTTCTGCTGTCTGCTCTTCTTCACCAACATCTATGCAAAGCAGGAGTTCTACGAGAAAATCTGCCTTGGGTTTCCATATTCACTCTACCATCATCACATTCGTTGGCTGCCCCTATACCTGCTGATTTGATCTGGAATTCCTGATGGTTGCGTCAGCCTGCTTGGGTCATCAGCAATCAAGACAGCCTTCCATATATACATTCTTACTGCATGTTTGATGTTTACTCTGTGATGCCAATATGGACAGTGTACATGATCCTGAGTAAGGCACTTTTACATCAATTCTACTATAATTGTCATCGCTTTTATGCTTTCAATGTGCCACTTACCACCTGTCTGGCATAAGTGTTCCTTAGGTCGGCGTCAGTGGCAATGGAAGAATAATTTAAAATAAGGCATTGGACACCTGGCCAGCTGGCTCAAGTTTATTTTTTGTGGACAATGAGGGCGATACCCTTCAAACCTGCTTTCACTCGTGGTCATCAAACGACTTAATCATCAAGACCGGGTCCAACTCTGCTAGCGTTAGCCTTTAAGCATGGTCAGAAGGTGCTTCTGGAAAACAACTTGTAGACCTAGTTGTCGGAGAAGTTAAAGTTCCACGAAAGACATGTTTCTGTTCAGGTTTATATCCTCAAGCCTTCCAGCGCTCTGATGGATCCAAGCAAACTGAAAGTTGTAATTGAACGACCCAAGCCTACCACAGCCAAGCAGGTAAAGAGCTTTATTGGATTTGTCCACCTTCATCCCCATTTTATTAGATCTCACAGCACCATCTCTCTGAGCCCATCAATGCACTCACCAAAACATCCGTCTCTAAGATCCTTGTGGCCAACCGTATTTTCAGTTTGCCTCTGCTATAAATCAGTTGACTCACTCCTTCGATCCCCAAGCGGCATCCTATATAGTTTCCAACCACAGAGCGACAGTCAGACGACGTGATTTCACTCAAGATCTTGGGACCACTCTGTGGTGTTTCCTAAAGCGCTTCAAAACCTACATACTTGGACTTTGCAAGTCTGGAACTGCGTTTGTTTGATCTCAGCCAAGAGACCTCCTCCCGCCCTCACATTTCAGATGGCGCTCCAGCCTTCACTGTCCCCAACAGCCCCCCGGGGAACTTTTCTATTACTCTTTGTTTTTGATTTTCTTTTTTCGAAAAGATCCTTCATTTTTCCTTTCAGCTGCCTCCTATGTCTCTGCATTTGGTTCTAAATTGAATTTGCCTGAAGGCACACTACGAACAAATAGTGGACAGTTCAATTTTGACAAAGTCACAGTCTTGCAATTTTTTTCTTGAGCACTGACGAGGAGTCTCATGATTGAGACTATATGAAAAACCACAAATTCATCAAACAATGTGTATGTCAGAGAAGTAACCCATTAAGCGTTATGTTTTATGTTTGCCTTTCAAATCTAAAGAATTTTAGCCTATATGAACAACATGAACCTTTATCTGCAGGTGGCGTTCAGTTGAAATAATAATCCGGGACCGTAATGGGAGCTCCTTATCTCTTGGAGCAATAGGCAACCACAGTGGAGGAAAAGGCCCTGGCACGGGGATAAAGTCAGACACTGGAAGGACTACCAGTCCCTGACTGGCAAGTAAGATCCTTTTGCCCCATTTTGACACATTTCTAGATTGATCGAAAACCATTAATGTCTTAGATGGTGATCTTTCGAATAGTAATACTAGACGCTATATGGAATGAATTTAGGCTTATATAACATTTTACAAAAATGTTAACATCCTCAGTACTTTTTATTATCCATGTTATAGATTTTACAGTTAACTAGTAAGATTATTTTTTCAAATACACATTTGAGGCAAACAATTTACCCAATTTACAAGTTTGATTAACATTAACGTAACACAATGCTGCCACATGAATACACACATATTAAGGAAACCCATCAAGTTTTACTATTAGTATATTGGATGTTTTTGGAAAAAACACGGATCATTGTTCTCAGCAGATGGCATTCCACGATGCTATGCAATCTCGCAGAACAGGTGGCGTTCAGAAAAAATTAACAACCAAAAAAAAGATCTCTATATATGGACAACCTGTCTCCTTGACATTCATTTAGGATCTGAAGAATAAGAGGTATATCTACAAGAGGTTGATCTATCCTCCCCCTTCTCACGCATCATATCACTCCAATCAACAAATGGATGATGCTTTTGTTTCACGGGAGGTCCTCAAAGTTTCGAGACGTGTACTTGCTACACATGTGGTGCGATCTCTCCAAAGGGCTTAAGGACATTCTGTTCCATGCCACTTGATTGGAGCCGGTCACCCTGGGTCTCTAGAAGCAACAAAGCCCTGCCTGAGTGTGAGGGGCATGCTAGCTAAAGGAAAATGTTTTACATTGCCAATCAAGGAGCTGTGAGACAGGTTAACCATTCCATCAACCCCTTCCTCCAATTATTTAGTACATTACGCACTCATTACATTTCAAGAGACCCTATTTGAATATCCTTTTGATTGGTCAGTGAACACCGGCCATTATCAGCTCCCGCCGTTGCTTACAGATCATTCACTTTGGCGTTGCGGGAGGGATTGCTTCAACTCCTATTTTGATCGTTTAGGTGTTTAATGCGACTTTTCATTCTGTGGTCCTTTTCTCAGGGAACTGCTGATGACGGTTGGTTGACCACGGCAACAGGGAAAGCCTTGCTGCTTGCCGGTGCTTAATGAGAAAGCTGGACCCTCAGCCCAACAGCGCAGTACTTGGGCAGACCCGACACCGAAGACAAAGAGTGGTTGGCGCACAGCTCTGACATCCATATTGAGAGATATCCTTCCCCAAATGACTCTGTAAACAAGATGTGAGGGCACCGGCGGTAACATAATTTGCAGAAATAAGTGTCAGAGTGCAGTTATTGCATTATTTAGAGTGCCATAAAGAACCGGGCTATTGATTTGAGTGCAGAAGCGGCTCCCCGGTTATTTCTGTCATCGTCACTCTCATTAAAGTGATGTATGGCACCTGCTATTCTCCTCTCGGTCGCCCCTCCCCAAGCGGCTTCGGCTCTATTCTTTCTGCCGCCGCACCCGGTCTTCTTTCTTATTTTTTTCTCAATCACATTTTATGTCCTCTATATAAGTATTGACCATCCAGGCCCATCTTTCTCTCTCCGAAAAACAAACTTCAATATGCATCACAATGTCCCACTTGTGTCTTCATCTGAGTCTTCTGTGGTCCGAGTACGCATCCCAGTTTGAAATGCATTTATTGAGGAAATCTAATATAAACATAATTTCACTTTAGGATCTATTTAGAATGAAATGAAAACCAAATTGACTACCCAGGAGTACCTGGGTAGTGCTTATTACCCAGGCACGCACATGCGTGCGTGCGTGCATGCGTGCGTGATAGAAGTCTTTATCCAAAATGACAAACCCAATCCCAGATGGACCCGGGAAATTCGTTCTGCGATCCGATTGGATCCGCTAACCTTCTGATTTTAATTAAGTGTCCATATATACCTATCCGTTGTTATAGGAGATACTACAACCCTACCCTGTGCATGTCCGAGAGGATATAATGTGAGAGATTTTATGTCCCAGACAAAACCCTGGCAATTAAAATGGCTACTAAAAATGCTGTTCCACTGTAAATATGTTTACCATGACAGACACAACATAATAAAAGGAGAAAACAAAAACAAAGGGGGGCATGAATAGGCTTCGGTTTTGAATGTCTGATACGGATTGTCCCGTAACAGTCCACCACACAAAATACACTTACTTTCTACTCTTCTTTGTCCATATTTTGCAAGTAGGAGGCCCAGACAGAAAAGGTGCTGCTTGGTTTGACCTCTTTATATTCATTTAGTTTGAGCGTATTTTCTCCTCAGTTGAAGGAGGTATTCATCCTAACCATTTGCCTTTTCTCCGCTTTGAATCCACTCGCTGGCGCTGCTCAAAGAATTTTTCCATTTATTTCGCACGCTAGGGGTTTTCTAACCTTATTTTGCCGTTCTTGTTTTATTCCACATAATGATAAACAGACTCCGGATCTGCAGTAACAGAATGGGACCGACCTGGGCCCAATAGACTATGATAAAACGTGAGTCCCAAACACGTACAGGTTCCTGGTCTGTTCTGGGATCTTATGGTTTGCATGGACCGGGAAGATCTCTCACCTGCTTGTCAGGTGAGGGACCCAATGTCGGCAACCAGGAACGAAGGTAGAATTAATCAATTTTGGGTTTATTTTACCAGAATAAATATTAATATCACCAGAAACATAACTGAGGTCAAAGATAAATTTCAGTTCAAACACGACTTCCACGCAGGAGGGGAACTACTTACGGAATAGGTTAAACCCAACTGACATATTAGGTGGGAACACAAGCAATAATCAAACACATTTTTATTTAATATAAGTTCTAATTACGTTTCTTTTTAGCCATTAATACCATACGTATTAAGTCTATTAATTATAACTATTCTATCAATTCTAAATATTCCACTACCCCCCTATGAGAAAATGAAATAGGCTCTACCAATAAGTCCCAATGAATCAGCAACAGGCCCTTATACACAGGTGCGTGGGGCTCTGGTTCTTTGCCCCTAGGCCACATGCCTTCCCCGACAGAACTTGAAGAGCTTGACTCCAATAAAGACCAAATATGAAACCAAAGCTATGTGTGATCATTACCTCAACTAGTTCATGCGTTGTGTTTGTTAAAATGATTAGAAGAAAACATGTGTAGCAGGAAACCCAGCCGTCACTGTGTATGTGTGTGTGTGTGTGTGTGTGTGTGTGTGTGTGTGTGTGTGTGTGTGTGTGTGTGTGTGTGTGTGTGTGTGTGTGTGTGTGTGTGTGTGTGTGTGTGTGTGTGTGTGTGTGCATGCGTGTGTGTGTGGAGGAATCTCCCTAGCACAAGGTCTGGCTGACTTTCCAGGGCTTAAAGATGCTCTGCTGTGGCAGATGCACAGGCATCGCCACACCTAAGCCTCCATAATATATTTCCCCCTTCAATAGGGGGAAGATCATTTCTTCCTCAACTACTACGCCTGTCTCTTACTCTCCGTCAAGCATAGACAAAGCACACTTGTATACACATGCATACACAGACACACACACACACCAAACAAGAGGCGGTGAAGCACTCTTGATAATCCTGTCTCATCTGCTAAAGCACAGAGTTGATTTAGCAGCCATACATCGGAGAAGCCTCTAAGCTGAGATCTAAGCTTGTCAGGTGGAGCAGCTTCTAGTGGATCTGATGCGCTCGGTCCTGGAAGTGTCCTTAGAAGGTGGCAAGTAAATGAGCAGAACAAATACTCAGTCACGTAGCATATAACAACATCAGAAAAAGATCCATCATCACATCTGTTATCCGTCCGATGTACACAAAGCCAAACACAGGTTTTTTTTTCTCCAAATAAATTATCTTGTGAGTTGTCTAAACACGTTAAGCCTGTCAAAGGCCCCTTTTTGAAACTTTAGAGTAAAGTTGGGCTTTAAAGATCCGCCGGCTACCTCAAGCATGTCTTAATTGAGGGCGCTTTGGGGACCGCTACCTTCCGAGTGAGGACAAAGAAGAGGGACCTGGAACTCATTGATTAATCTCTTCTTTTCTTTTCATCGTGAACAGAATACATTCTTTTTCCAATATCCTCCCATCTGTGCAAAATTGGTTTGGATCAATATCTTATTGTAGAGCAGAAAATAATGTATTTAGGGCCAAGAAAGAGGGGTAAAAAAGGAAGAGGTAGGTAGTTCCGTGCACTCTTCCAAGCAACCATTGTCAGCCATTGCCAACCATGCATTCAAACATGCCCTATACTGCAAAATGGATGCAAATCTGACTAAATGTTGAAACGTGAATGTGTTCTATGTGACGTGAGTTTACAGAATCTGGCAGTGACAGGCCCCTGGCTTAAATTTCATTGAAATCCTTAGACCTAGTTCCATCTTTTCTTTCTTTGTGTAACACTTACTGTAAACTATCTGAACCAAGAGGTTCACTCCTTAAAAGGTGTCCCTCTGAGAAGAATCCTAAATCATACAACACTGTGAGTGATGTTAATGTATTTTCTCTGGTTAAATTTTTACATTCTAAAAAGCAAATTTTTCTTTGAGCAGCATGTCCCATTCCGTGGCAGTATCTTCAGAACAAGTTCTGCTTTGTCAGATAATTGATCTTCTCACAACACATCACTTTACTGGCAAGTTTTCAAATTAAATCGCCATTATGTGTGTCAGTGTGAAGTCCATCACCAGTTTCCAGTTTTGGTGGTAATTGAACATGCTTCACGCATGACTTGCTTATCCCGTCGGGCCAGTTTAGCATAGAGAATAATACCGATGCAAAATGGCTGAGGGCTGTGCGAGTTGCCCTGACCAAGTCTAGAGCGAATGAGCTTTGACCAACATGACGGTCTTAGCCACCTAGCTATGAAAAATCCCCCACCCAACCTCTGTGGTGGCGGCTTATCGGAGGAAGGGTCATCGGAGCAAAATGTGCTGATATTAACTCTCATGATCTTGTCAGACATGCCCTGGTTTATACTCTCCACTCCTAATGTAGAATAATATCCGAGTGACACCGGGCAACAGACCTGCAGGAAATTACTGTCAGCACTCAGATGGATGGGGGGAGAAGCCTTACCATTGTTTGCCCGATTTCATTTTCTCGCCGAAACAGCGATGATGATGATGAGGACGATCAGGACCACAGCCCCCACCACCAGTAGGTAGCACTTCCTCTTCCTCATCTGCCTCTGTAAGATGAAGGAAAGGCTGTTAGAACAGGGTTGGAGCACCGCTTTATATTCATCAGTGAAACCCAGGCCCTCTTAAGGGATGTTCGCATTAAGGGCTGACCCCTGATCAGTCCTGGTGCGTCCTTGTTATGAGCTAACAATTGACTCCAATATGGAGACAATTGTTGACTTTGATCATATGGATTGCATGAATAGGATGATAATCTATATATTGAGCGCCGTCTGTGTTCCCAGTGATGGTAGGGGAAGAAAAACACGGTTACAATTAAAATGTGTACGGCCTATTTAATGCCCTACAGCAGAATGTACAGATCTTCACTCCAAAATTCATATTTGAGTCCATTTACCAAAATACTTTTTAATGAAAGTTCCCTCAGTTGTCGACATGAAATAACAGTGTAGCGATGTAGTTTGAACATCTATGGTCCGGCAGATTTGTCATGGTATGAAGTGTATTAAGTGTATTTAATTTTTCTTTATGTCAATAGGTCCCGATGCATTTGATAATAAAGACACCAAACGGTCCATCCACAGGGGGACGCAAATAGGCATAATGGGAGCCTCAGGAGGGATCGTCAGGAGGCCAGAGGAAGAAAAAGCACAACATCTATGTTGTTTTGAAATGTTTTTTTCCTTCTCCTCTATTTTCCCCCGCCCCATGTTGGCTCTCTCTCTCTCTCTCTCTCTCTCTCTCTCTCTCTCTCTCTCTCTCTCTCTCTCTCTCTCTCTCTCTCTCTCTCTCTCTCTCTCTCTCTCTCTCTCTCCCCCCTCCCTCCCCCCTCTCTCTCTCTCTCTCTCTCTCTCTCTCTCTCTCTCTCTCTTCTTTCCAGCTACAAAAGCGAGTGAGAGCGAGGCGTCGGACCAGAGCAGGGGCTGGAGTCTTTAAATCCTGACTCGCTTCAAAGCATGGAGAGAGCAATTCATCTTCTTATCTGAGACTCAAAACAGGCTTTCTATGTGGAAAGAGAAAGTGGGAGAGAGAGAGAAGGAGAGAAAGGAGGGGGAGAGAGAGGGATTGGGAGAAAGAGAAAATAGAGGGAGATAGAAGAGAGGGAGAGAGAAAGAGAAGGGGAATAGAGAGAGAGGGAGAGAGGGGTGGGGGTGAGAGGGGCAAAAAATGCTGTCGAGTAATTTTCTGTTTAAACGTTCCACTCCACAACAATTTGCATAAGCAGCCCTGCGTCTGTGATAAGAAGATTGGTAATTTTCAAAGGCTCCGTGGGGATTGAGAATTAAAAGCCTTCCTCCGCTATCTCCTCTCTTGCAGCCGGCCGCCGCAGATTCAGCGGCTTCTCCAGCGGCTTCTCCAGCGGCTTCTCCAGCGGCTTCTCCAGCGCATTTCTTCCTAAACTTTCCCTCACATCCTCCCTTCCTCTCGCTCCGCCATTCGTCTGACAGCACCATCCCCTTTCCTCTGTTTCTTCTTTTATCACTCTCTCTCTCTCTCTCTCTCTCTCTTTCTGTTGTCAGTCTCTCTCTCTCTTTCTGTTGTCAGTCTCTCTCTCTCTCTCTCTCTCTCTCTCTCTCTCTCTCTCTCTCTCTCTCTCTCTCTCTCTTTCTGTTGTCAGTCTCTCTCTCTCTTTCTGTTGTCAGTCTCTCTCTCTCTCTCTCTCTCTCTCTCTCTCTCTCTCTCTCTCTCTCTCTCTCTCTCTCTCTCTCTCTCCCTCTCTCTCTCTCTCTCTCTCTCTCTCTCTCTCTCTCTCTCTCTCTCTCTCTCTCTCTCGCTCTCTCTCTCTCTCTCTCTCTCTCTCTCTCTCTCTCTCTCTCGCTGCCTCGCTCTCTCTCTCTCTCTCTCTCTCTCTCTCTCTCTCTCTCTCTCTCTCTCTCTCTCTCTCTCTCTCTCTCTCTCTCGCTGCCTCGCTGCCTCGCTCTCTTTTTGCTTTTCTATTTCTGCATATCTCCCTCATTCTGGTCCCAGCAGTGGTGTTATTCTGGGAGAACAGGGGAGTAAATAAGGCAGGGCGGGAACAAAGAGTGGCTTAGGACAACAAAAGGAGAAGCTATGGTATTTAAACAAAAAACCGATGATTCTTCAGACCCAAGGGAACGTTTGTGTGGAGGGACAGGGAGTGAGGAGAAGAGGAGGAGGTTGAGGAGGGACAGGGAGTGAGGAGAAGAGGAGGAGGTTGAGGAGGGACAGGGAGTGAAGTGGAGGCGTGGACAGGGTGTGAAGAGGAGGGACAGGGTGTGAAGAGGAGGGACAGGGTGTGAAGAGGAGGGACAGGGTGTGAAGTGGAGGAGTGGAGGAGGGACAGGGTGTGAAGAGGAGGAGGTGGAGGAGGGCCATGGAGTGAAGAGGAGGAGGTTAAGGAGGGACAGGGTGTGAAGAAGAGGGACAGGGTGTGAAGAGGAGGAGGTGGAGGAGGGACAGGGTGTGAAGTGGAGGAGTGGAGGAGGGACAGGGTGTGAAGAGGAGGGACAGGGTTTGAAGTGGAGGAGGTGGAGGAGGGCCAGGGTGTGAAGAGGAGGAGGTGGAGGAGGGTCAGGGTGTGAAGAGGAGGAGGCGGAGGGACAGGGTGTGAAGAGGAGGAGGTGGAGGACAGAGAGGGTGTGCAGAGGAGTAGGAAGGCATGCATCAACCACTGAGTTAATCTACCAAAGAAGGCAAGTCCAGTGGAGCCCACCATCGCGGGGCCCAAGGAGCCCCGCCTTCCTCCCCCCGGCCCGACCCCCTGCTGACGTCTCATGAAGGGAAAAAGCGGTCCTCCACCTCAGACGACCGTGCACTCCTCCTCATCATCATCATCATCATCATCAGTCTGACAGGGGGCAGGCCACACGGCCCCATGTCCCTCCCTGCCGAGGCGGGCCGTGGCTTGAGGGGCATGACGCAGCTATGAGGGTTCCATGGCACATATTGTACCGATTACACGGACGCCTGGGTCAGCTGTCAGGCGCTGGATCACTCCCGCCTCCCTGCCCCCCCCCCCCCCCACCCCCACCCCCCGTTGGCCATTAACATACACAGTCATTTAGATCTCGGTTTCGTTACTAACTCTTATCTAACCCCCCGCCTCAGTGTCTGAACACCCACCCTGAATATGAGATGACGTCACTGAAATGCCTTTCGCTGCCGCAAAAAGGTCGAACCGACTGGACATAAGGACGAGGGAACGGTGGTTAGATTAGACAGAGCGGAGATGACAAAGCAGGAGTGAGAGAGAGATACCAGTGGGATGAGGAGAGTACCTTCCCCATCTATCTGAGGGAAGCTCAGAACACAAAGGTGAAGAAGTGGAGATTTATGCAGGACATCCGGGTCGCTTACTGTGATAACACATGAATCAAACCCAGAAGTCATTGTTTTGGGTGTAGAAAACCATGCAGTACGAAGACAGAACTGCACTTTAACCTCCAAAACTAATCGCCGCAAAGTCAACAATTGGACAGAGCTCATCTCCATCCATCTTTACACGGGAGGCGGCTGACGCCGAGCGCTTGTCCCGCAAGGCAGAGCTGTTTACCTTGTGCGACATGAGAAATGTCTTCGTAACACAATAATAATGCAAAGATGATTATGGACAGAATATTATTTCCCTCCTTTATCGCATCTGGTGGTGGAGGGAAAAAATTGTCCCATTGTAAGTCCATAAAATAAATAATGTTTTTCAGAGCAACTGCCTCGCTTGTAATCGGCTTATGTGCAATTTACATAAAAATTCAGAGTCCCATGCAGTCACCCTGATTATGATATTTGGTGCAGCCAATAAACACAGACTTCACCCCCCTCCCCCCCCATGAGGATGTCCCACAGGGGCTTTGCCACCCCTCAGTGAAAGGACACAAAAACCATCCATCCATGCAAACACAAATACACACATGTACACAGACTTACAATCAAATTTATACATACAAACATATTAGTACACCACGGTTTGTTCAAATGCGACCATTTCTTCATGCGTGTGTTCATTTGAGTATGTATGTGTGTGTAGGTTTGTATTTGGGTTTGAGAGTGTGTGTGTACGTGTGTGTGTGTATTTGGGTGTGTACGCGCGAGCATGTGTGCTTGTGTTTGTTTGTATGTGTGTGTGTTCTTTTGCTAAGCGTGGATCTGAACCTGCTCCTTGTTGGTCCCTTTATGTCGCCCCCTATACCGCAGGACCTGCTGCTGTATATTATCTTTAATTCAGCCCCAAGCTAAACTGTGTTTCATTGATTCTACTCCAGGCCCGGAGGGATGCAGCACCAATCAGAGAGATCTCCTTGTCATCACCCAAGATGGATGGACTTTTAAGTCTCTGCAACAAACCCCTCCCCCCACACTCAATTATGGAGAAAAAAAACACAACCCTTAATTATTTCGTAGTTTGAAATGGCTCCGGTATTCCTGTTTGCTTAAGTGCACGGACATTTATGCTCAAGTGGTAATGAAAGCCAATATTGGCCGGCAATCAGCGAGATGTGATCTTGCTCCACTGAACACGACTAGCGTGACAGGGCATCAGTAACGTTGTAAGTTGGAGAGCTTGGTGTGTGTGCGAGATAGATAATGGACTATAGATTAACTTTGTCTTCGGTGTCAAGACAAACACACAAGCGAGACGAAGTCACGCTTAAAATGTGAAAGTAAAAAAAGAACACCAGTTCTTAATTGACTGTCGGGCGATGTTCGTCGGGACATAACGTGCTCGCGTCAAGGAGGTGCCCGAGATCTGCAGCACGCAGCTGATGAGCCTGCTTAGAATCAGCCCACCACCACTAGCATTTGAAAACCACTACCTCCTCCATGTTCAACACCCCCTACACCTTCCTCCCCTACCACAACCCCCCACTACCATCTCCCCCCAACACAACCCCCCTCACCTCACCACAGCCTCCGAATCCACCAGCACCTCCTTCCTCCTCCTCCTCCTCCTCCACCACTAGCCCCTTCCCTTCCACCACCTCCTCCACATTGAGCACCTCCACCCCCACCACCATCCCTCCACCACCACCACATCAATCACCTCCACGCCCACCAATATCGTGTCCCCTCCACCACCACCAACGCCATATCCACCTCCTCTACATTCTCCACCTCCACATCCAACTCCTCCAGTTCCCCCATCCCCTTCCTTTATCTCTTCCACCACCACCACCACCACCACCACCACCACCACCCTCCACTCCACCACCACCTCCGCCTTTTCTGCTGCCCCACCCTCACCCAGCGAGAAGGGGGACGAACAGCCGGTGAGATTGGCGGCAGGCTAAATTGCTCAGTGTGAGCTTGGTCACGGCTCAGCTCTCCTTGAGATAATGAAAAGACAATTAATGAGAAAGCTGTTGCCCCTCGCTCATCTCGCTCCCCTCTCCTCGCCTTGCTCACTTGTAGCGTGGCGTCACCGAGGGCTGCGGACAGACAGGGCTCCCTTCTGTCGCCCAATATGACGAGTTCGGCTCCCTTTGGTTCTCTTTGAAAAATACTACAACAAAATAACATGTCCTGCTCCCGTCCCTTAGCAACCCCCCTGAACACACAGACAGACAGACACACACACACAGACACGCACACACACTGGCCTCCATCTCCTCCCCACACTCAACACTTGAAGGGTTTATCAATGCAGAGTGGGCGACAAGTGGTCTACGATGTCGGTGTAAATATAGCATGCATAACATGCATGATTTAAAAACGGAGGAGGGAAACATTAGATTGTGTTTTTGCTGCCATATCCATGTTAAACATTGACACATTCTTTATTAGCATAATGACACGTGTGTCAATATGCTATTTACACCCGCCGGGGGACTGCCGGCACACTGCCGTCGTAGTGGTCTCCGGTCCCCGGGGATAATCCCTGGCAGAACGGCACAATTTATTTTTGGTTTTATTATGTTTTCAAAGAAAAAATAAAAGGTTTAAAGAGGCCCCTTGGGCATATCTGAAGATGTGTGCATAGATGTGTGCCGTGAAGGGGCTTTCTCAAGATAGGCAACATTAGAAAAAGGAAGGAAGGACCTAACATCCCACCGGTCATTTTGCCTGTTGCAGATATGTCGTTCATTAGGTACCGTTTGATTGACTTTGCAAATATAATTGCTACTTCATAATATTTCTTTTAATTCAGTCGGTTTGACTGCGGGGAATGCTACCTACATATCAATCCAATGGAATAATAATTTGCGTTAATGTCCCTGGGCTTGTGGGCAGTCTCATCTCATTTGTAAAGAGTCTGTACCACTAATAGCTCATAATTGCTAGCAGACGTACGATGCTAAATATGGTATTACGTGGTACGATCTACATAATAGAGTACCTGTTTTCACTTGAAAACATTTACACATTCAAATGAGGTGTAATTATTTTACAGACATGCATCATATTTGATGTGCAAATTATATAACAAATAATAAGACAAATTGTACAAGTCAAAAAGGATTATACAATTGAAACAAATATAAAATACAACGTTCGTATTATGATTGTCCATGAAACGCCAGACTAAGCAACATGGTTTCTGTAAGCCTCAAGTTTATGCATGGTTTGATTTGAATATTAAGTTGATATCTAAAAATGCCTTGCCAAATTGGAAATATATTTATTATTCTACTTTTTTTTTGCTGCATTTGTCTCTAAATTAAAATGATGATGAAGGTAATAGCAGCTGAATTGCAGAGTATATTTGAAAATAGTAAGAGAGAAAGAGAAAGAGAAAAGTCACTTAATAATTGTGTAGCTACCATTAATAATTGCCAATAAACAACCTTCTCACTAGGACTTAGGAGTGTCACTGTTACAAATCATCCATATCTTGTTAATTAAAGAGCAAACATGTCCTCAATACACCATGGTGCTAAAGCTAAGTAAATTAGC
>NC_079422.1:16636558-16654058 GCF_026213295.1 Gadus chalcogrammus | reverse complement strand
CGGCCCCATAGAGACCCTGGTTCCTCCAGTCCCATCGCTGTCAGCGCCTGAGAATGAGCTGCAACAACAGTTTGATGAGGGGAAAGCGAAAGCACAGACAGGCCGACAGACAGGCAGGCAGAGCGAGGGGGGGGGGAGAGGGAAGGCCGGCTTTGTGTTATCACAGAAGTGAAATGTCAGATGAGGACTTAGACATCAGCTCCATCTGACGTAGGAGGGACAAAACAGAGTCGGCGCGTCACACGATTAAACTGCGGGGCCGAGATGGCGGGAAAAAAAAGGGCCACAAAAAGAAGCGTCCCGGAGGCGCATTATGACTGACACCTCCGTCGCCGGGGCCTCTTCCCCTTTGATTTATTTCTTTGGTGTCCTGAGTCATGTAGCATCAGGGAGATAGGAGCCCTAGAGGGACACGTCTTGTGTCTGAAGGAGCGGAAACAGCAGATTCTCAGGTAGATGGAGAGGATAAAATGTGTCCCTTTATTGGGTTTCTTGTTTCTAATTTGAGTTTGTTTTCACTTTCTTCTTCAAAGTATTGCAGGTTAAAACACATTTCTACAGGGCACAAAACGTGCACAAGCCCATTAAACGCTAAAAATAATTACAACTGCGCCGTTCTCAGCGATGTCCCCGGGACACGGGAGAGCATGTGACAGTGGGTGGATGGAATCAGCGATAAGATAGAGTAGCCTGCTAACTCTGTCGGTATATTAGCACCCTGACCATCAGAAGGCCACATCCAACGCTCCCGAGATACAGGCTAATGCCTTCCGCAGTTAGCCCGGCGATGCAGGGACAGTGTCACGGGCAAAAGGACATCGACCCCAGCCCTTTTTCAGCCACGTGGTTACGGTTACTCCACTGTCCTGCACTTCCTCCCGGCGAAGGGGCCTTAGGGCAAAACGTTGATGAATTGGGAAAGCGGGGGATCTAGGACGAGTATTGCTAAATGCCCCCCCCCCCCCCCCCCCCGCCGACTCTCTCCCCCCGCAGTGCGTCAACACGATTTAGACAGCGCTCTACTAGCCTCTAACAGGTGAGACCCCCATCCCCAACCACCTACCCCCACAAAAACCACCACTGCCGCTGCATCCCTGCAGAGACACTTAAACCCTTTTGACAAGCGCAGCAGACCAGAGAGTGGAGGGAGGGGAGGGAGCTGATCAAGATGATTCTTCCCCCCATCAGAAGAAGCGAGAGGAGCAGGAGAGACGGAGTTTCGGTGACACAAAAGGAGAAACAAAACAGTAAAAGAGGTTGGATTGGCAATGGACGGGTGTGCCCTGAAGAGTAAACAAGGGAAACGCTTTGCTTCATGTGTTGGTTTATGTTTATATTGTGTAGGGGGGGGGGGGGGGGGGGGGGGGGGGGGATGTCTCATCTAGCTCCATCATCCAGGCTCTGATTGGATGACAATTGGTGATGCGGGAGCCATCGCACAACAAGGGAAATTAGTAATGATCTTCTTTTCAACCCCTCCTTCTGTTCCTGCCACATACTGGCACGTTGGCCTCCTGTTTACCATGGAAACCCTTCCAGCGCTCAACGCACCGCAGAATTGTGCTAATTTGCCAAATCTACAGTAAACTTAAGGGAAATTCCAATCCAAACAAAACAAGGCATCCGTATAGACGCCGCCATGTTACGGAGAAGACCAAGTACATTAGTTTAACACTTTACTACCGCATTTACATTGGGGGGAAATATGCTGAGACGATGTGAGTACTGCCAAGGCAGTTAGTTATTTATGGCTTGTTTGGGACATGGAGACGGCTCTATGCAAACAGACTGGAGGAGCCAGATGGAAGTATTACCGCCAGTGTCCTTGATTGTTTAATTTCAATTTTACACATTTCTATTAGAAAAAAAGCCTTTAGCAAAATAAAGTCATTTGTTATCGTCTATTATGGCTGAGTATTGACATGTAAGCAAGCCACGTGAGTCTGTTTGCCTCTCATGCAGTCATAGTCTCCTTTGTTCCCTCTTTCATTGTGATGAACGTGTTTATTTACTGTGCTCTCCAATACTGTCATCCTCAACTCAATCTCAATTTACCTGTCTGAATTTCTCGCTCAACCTTATGTCTCAATCCCTTAATCTCTTTCTGTCTTTCTGCCTCAATCTCTCTCTAACTGCCATCCCTCCATCTCTCTCTTGCACTCTCTCTCCCTATCTCAATATTTTTTCTATCTGCCATCCCTACATCTCTCTCTCTGTCTCTATCTCTCTCTATCTGTCTATCTGCCATCCCTCCATCTCTCGCTCTCTCTCCCTCTCTATCTCTTTCAATCTCTCTCTCTGCAATCCCTTCATCTCTCTCTCTCTCTCTCTCTCTCTCTCTCTCTCTCTCTCTCTCTCTCTCTCGCTCTCTCGCTCTCTCGCTCTCTCGCTCTCTCTCTCTCTCTCTCTCTCTCTCATCCTATTTATCACTATAATGTGTGTGCTTAACACAGCTGATATGAAATTCTTTCCACATATCCAACCAAACCCAAAGGCATCTGTGGAGGCAGGGGGGTGGTGAGGACACGATGTCACTGGAAAACTGTTAAGCAGATTTACGGCCACGGTTACTGGTTAAAGGAGATGGCAGAGAGAGAGAGAGAGAGAGAGAGAGAGAGAGAGAGAGAGCAAAAATTACAATATTTTCCCAGACTGCCTGTAAGGGGCCTGAGCATGAGACATCTGGTTTTTCTTTTGTTTTTTTTGCCCTCACTGAATAAAAAGTTTATAATGCACAAATCAAATGTTTCCGACCCCCCGAAGACCTATAAGACAAACCCCCATTAATGAAGGCTGTAAGCAGGCCTTGAAGGGCACGGAGGGGACAGGGTAGACGGGACAGGACTGTGAGGGGACAGGACAGGGCACGGAGGGGACAGGGTAGACGGGACAGGACTGTGAGGGGACAGGACAGGGTAGAGTGGGTACAGGGCAGAGAGGGGACAGGGCAGAGAGGGGACAGGACTGTGAGGGGACAGGGTAGAGAGTAGACAGGGTAGAGAGTAGACAGGGTAGAGAGGGGGAAGGGCTGAGAGGGGACAGGACAGGGCACAGAGGGGACAGGGCTGAGATGGGACAGGGCTGAGAGGGGACCGGGCTGAGAGGGGACAGGGCTGAGAGGGGACAGGACAGAGAGGGGACAGGGCACAGAGGGGACAGGGTAGAGAGGGGACAGGGCACAGAGGGGACAGGACAGAGAACGGACACCGTCAGACACGGGACAGTGTGGAAGGAACCCCTTCCGGTGATACTTTGTGTAAGCCGGTCCCCACCTGGCGAGCAATAACGTCATGTGTTAGTTGCAAGGCGATGTGACGCCACATTATTAGCGGTGCACTCCTATAAAACACTGGTGATAAAATGGACAAAGACAAGGATAAAAAGGGAAAGACGTAGTGTGTTCGCTAACATCTACTGGGAGATGTTATGTTTTCATTCAAGATGGTCTGGCTGGTGGGGCCTACTGTAGGCTGACTGGTGGGGCTTGGGGCTTACTGGCGGTGCTGGATATATATAGGGCTGCTATTTTTCTACCTGTGTAAGTACTGTGCCTGTCTTCACTCAAGGGTAAAACCACCGAGATCTAATGTCTGGGGTCTGGGCGGTGCATTGGTAGGGCAAACACGTGCCATGGTGTGTACATCTATTAAGGCGTGTGTGTGTGTGTGTGTGTGTGTGTGTGTGTGTGTGTGTGTGTGTGTGTGTGTGTGTGTGTGTGTGTGTGTGTGTGTGTGTGTGTGTGTGTGTGTGTGTGTGTGTGTGTGTGTGTGTGTGTGTGTGTGTGGGAGAGAGAGTGTCTGTAAGTGTGTTCTTTGGTGATCACTCTTTATCTCTCACTGTTTCCCTCTTGTACTCTCCCTCTATCTAGCTATCCATTTTTCTCTAGCTCTCTCTTTCTCTCTCTCTCTCTCTCTCTCTCTCTCTCTCTCTCTCTCTCTCTCTCTCTCTCTCTCTCTCTCTCTCTCTCTGCCGAGCCAGGTGTTGTATTCAGATGTATCCTTGAAAGCTGTCCTCTGTTTTGCCCTTGGCTCTTTTCTTTTTTTTTCTCCCATTCTTCTTTCGCCCCTTTCTCTTATGAATACATTCTTGATGAAATGATCTCCCGGGGCCAAGGAATGTTTCGGAGGGACCACTGGGACCCCGGGCGTTGTCCCTACCAGTAGGAAAAAACTTAGAGCGCTACATGGCTAACATGGCTCCGAGAGAGGTCAGCGTAGGACAGGAGAGGCGGCCAGTCTACAGCTATGGGAGGGGGGGCGGACGGAGGGAAGGGGGGGAGAACTTATCATGATGGGATGGATGGGACCAGATTGGATTACGTTTGTATTGGATTGAAAAAGGCTATTGTAGGGTAGGGCTGGGTATCCATGCCGTGATCATTAGACGTATGAAAGAGGGGATGGTAGATAGGGGCGCGCTGAGCCGAGGGGACTCCTCCCACCGCACCCCGACGCTCCGTCCGTGGGAGACGTTGTACGAATTCTCCCAAAGAGCGTTCATCCAACAATGACAATATAGCATTATGGCAACTTAAAATACATTTTGTAAAGTTTTGTATGGCAAGTTTGCACAACCTCAGTGCTTTCTGGCGAGAGCGCACACATATTCAAATGATCTCCAGCAGAATCAATACAAGGAAGGTAGTCTTGGAGACGACATTGGTAAGGGATGTTTTAGCGAAGCCCGGATTGAAGTTCAGATGGTTTCATCACCCAGACCTGTATCGTCCTTCAAAGCTGGCTGCGTATGGGGGAGGGCCGGGGGAGGGGCAGGGGGGTTAAGTGACTGAGTTTGCCCATCTTCAGTCTCCCCGACAGGACGCAGAGATGGGGGCTTAACCAGCCCTCAGTCGCGGATCAACAGGAGTTCCCTGAGAGCCAGGCTTTGATAGAGATGACAGACGCTTCCCCGTGGTCACCGGGGGAGAAGACAGACAGGCGAGGACGGGGGAGACGGCAGAGCGTCTCAAACTGCCTGAACCGCTGTTGATTCAGTGGAATGGGAGTCGCAGGAGTGGGAAGAGTGAAAGGGAGAGAGAGGAAGGAGAGAGGGTATGAAGAGGGACAGGAGAAGCATTGGGTGTGATGGATTGAAGTGTGTGTGTGTACGTGTCTGTATGTGTGTGTGTGTGTGTGTGTTTGTATGGTTTTATATGTGTGCGTATAGGTGAGTGTGTGTGATTGTGTGTGTGTATCCGCATGCCTGTGAGTTTGTGTGAGTGTGTGTGTGTGTGTGTGTGTGTGTGCGAATGTGTGTGTGTTTGTTTCGGTGTGCCTGTGTTTGTATTGGTATCTGAGTGCCATGTGTTTGTTTGGGTGGGAATATGTGTCGGAAGGGAAGCGTAGATGTATGAAAAGCAAATTGTCAGATGCTATCAGTCGGCCAAAAGACACAGCGTCTCGTGTCCCTCAGCTCCGCCCCGGCTCCAGCTCAGACTCTGACGCTTATCCAGCTGGTTCCACGATAGCACGGGACAGACAGGCCTGAACAGCCATCATCGGACCCTCTGCATCTCCACGTCTTTTGCTGAAATGAAGCTGTCAGTCACATCAGAGGCCCTCTTTCTCTCTTTTTATTTTTTTTTCTCTCTCTCTCTTCTTCATCCTTCGCTCTCTCTTTCTCTCTCTCTCTCAATTGCTTGTACTCTCCTTCCCTCCATCTTTCCCTACCCCTTCCTCTCTCTCTCTCCCTGTCTCTCTCTCTCTCTCTCTCTCTCTTTCTCTCCCTTTCTCTCTTTCTCTCCCTATTTCTCTCTCTCTCTCGCTCTCTCTAAAAGTGTTTGCGTGTCACTCTGTAAGGGCACGATTGACGCTCTCTCCTGTGCCTGCTCGCCAGGTTGGGCGAGAATCCGCGGCTGCCTGATTCCAGTGCTGATGAAGTTGGCAGTGACTGGGCACAGAGATACATCTTCATTAAGCTACAGGGAACACATCGAAAACGTGGCGACGGGGGGGAGATGATCATTCATGACAAACTGACAAGCCAGCGAATGGGCCGCAGCAAAAGGTAGACCGATATGCAAGCCACGGCCGTCCGCTTTGATCCGCCCTGAACACAGCTTCGAAAAGGGTTGACGGCTTTCAAAATACTGCCTGAAAAGCAACATCAACAGGCTCCAGAGAAGAGGAAGAAGAAGAAGAAGAAGAAGAAGAAGAAGAAGAAGAAGAAGAAGAAGAAGAAGAAGAAGAAGAAGAAGAAGAAGAAGAAGAAGAAGAAAAACACTGTGGTTTTGCGGTTAACAAGTTGTGATGGAATTAAGGAAAAAATAAACAAGCCATCGCTTGCTCCCTCGCTCCCAAACTTTCGCTCATTTCAGACCTGTGCGCCGGAGTGTTGTTATCTTTCCTTTGGATGGAAGACGAACAAAACTCCTGTCTCATCAGGCTCCCTTCAGAGCCCGGCTGAGTTCCAGGCCACTTAGGGTCAAGGCAACACCACACATGACATGCTATCACTCACACACACACACACACACACACACACACACACACACACACACACACACACACACACACACACACACACACACACACACACACACACACACACACACACACACACACACACACACACACACACACACAGTAACACACACACCGGGGAGGCTTATGTTCATGGTCGTTTAAAGCGTTTTTTTTTAATTGTTGCCATTCTGCTCACACTTTCCCGCCAGGTAAAGGAACAAACATGGCTGTCTACGCGGCGTGGTAATTGGGCCACCATTCACTGGCCTGCAGCAGCATGAGGCGACTGTGACCAAATACTAATAAGCTTTGTGGATTGGGAGTGGTAAATAAAGCCGCGTCTGGAGTGCACCGTTACCAAGACAGCGGGGGGCTAGCGCAGCCATGGGAGACAATAGATATCAATATTGTTTGAAAGTTTGCTGTCCAAATTATTTTTCTAATGAAAACAATATTGTATGTTATTAAACCGGATGGTCAATCAAAATGGAAGGTGTTCATTGTGCAGCATTCGGATTCTATCAAACACACTGCAAAGAGACAACGCTGCCGTCCCTCCGACGAGATCCGGAGGAATCAACTTCCAATGGCTCCGTGCGTGTTTGCGAAATGAAACCCCCTCCCATTTGCCCCCAATAACTCATATTGCACATTTCCATTTGTTTACAAATTTACTTTTGTTTTCTTTATTTTATATATATACCGTTTTGTTTTGCCTTACCTTTTGCACTACTTAGAATTTATTTATTGCAAATATTATTGTTCTTTTCTTTACATAATTTTCCTTATTGCACCTTGGGTCGGAGATAAACATAATTTCGATTCCTCTATTGGCCTGGCACATAGTTTGAAATTTACAATAAAGCCGACTTTGAGTTTGACTTTGATGTGTTTCGTTTTGCTCTCTCAATGAGCGCCGGTGGCTTGGGACTCGGGGGTCTTTACGGGGTCTTTACCTCGATCTGCAGCAGCGCCTCCTCCCGCTGCCGCAGGGCCGTCACGTCGTCCTCACTGATCTCCGACAGGAAGGCCTGGATGCTGCCCTCCGGACCCTCGGCGCCGCTGAAGAGGGGACCCTCCTCACACAGCTCAGTGAATGGCGTCTGGGGACTCTGAGGACGCACAAGCACATACACACGCACACACACACACACACACATGCACAATCATGTGCATGCACACACACACACACACACACACACACACACACACACACACACACACACACACACACACACACACACACACACACACACACACACACACACACACACACACACACACACACAGAAAGGCCCATTCATGTGCATCCACACACACACACACACACACACACACACACACACGCGCACACACACACACACACACACACACACACACACACACACACACACACACACACACACACACACACACACACACACACACACACACACACACACACACACACACACACGCATGCATAAGAACAGTCATACACACAACCACACACACACACACACGCAGACATGCAGACGTCACAATATGTTGATCTGATGCATTGTTAATACATTCCTGCACTCTCTGGCTGACTGCACAGATTCACCGGAGCACTGGGCCAGTGCGGGTCAGGAGACAGGGTCAGGACACAGGGACTAACCGTCGCTGAGTCACACATGTCTTTTGGTCCCGGCCCGACGTTCTGACTCATCGCTCCCAAGCCATCTCCACAACATCTTTCCCCTTCCTTACCCCCTTCCGCCACACACACACGCACGCACGCACGCACGCACGCACGCACGCACGCACGCACGCACGCACGCACGCACGCACGCACGCACGCACGCACGCACGCACGCACCCACGCACCCACGCACCCACACAGCCACGCACACCCACAAGCACACATGCACACACACACACGCACAAACACACACACTCCAGGACGAGTGAAAACATCCGCTTTCATGCAGGACACATCCACGTCCATATGCGAAGCTTCGGCTCGGCGTGAGGGGCTCTCAGGAGCCGGATTTTCATTTTGGAGGCCGTCTGGAGGATAGAAGGGGTAGGTGGGGGGCTGTGGAACCGATCTGAAAAGTGTTTGCCGCTTATTCCATATTTATGACAGTGATGGAACCTTAAGGCGCCTGTTGTTATTTCAGTAGTTTTATGCCCGTGGTGAATCATCGTGTTGTCCTGTCGTTCCGCTTGATCTACAACAGAGATGGAAAATCCAGAACCTTCGCCCCCCCCCCCGCATAACAAAGACACACAGACACTCCTCACCGGACCAGGCGGTCATTGCGACTGAATCATTGCGATGCACTTTGAATGACTGCTGTAAGTTTTGTTTTGAACTTTTGGGTAAGTTATGTTTTGTACTTAATGCTTGGATCTAATGGTTCACTTTAATAGGAGCAATCATTGCGTAACCCGGACTCTCATTTATAAATGGCAAACCACTTTCGCTTTGGACGAAGCAGCATCCACTACTCTGATATCCCCCACTGTGCTCCGTAATACGTGATATAAAAGAGCAGCTATTAACACAAAAAAATAGGTCTTTCTTCGTGAAATCGTTCTATGTAAAATTCAAACTTCAACAATTCAAACTATTCCAGCATGCCAGATGATTACTTGATTTCATTGCTTCAGCTCCCAACCTCGATGCAGAGAACTACATTTCAAGATTGTGCAACACACGTATTAATTCTATATAAAGGTGATCTGTTCACAAAAAATCCTATATCGTCATTTAATTTAATATAGGCCTATTTGTATCTTTTTTTATGTCATCTTATGTCTTTTATTTTATATTTACTAGTACGTTTATTTCATCTGTTCACTCTTATACTTAAACATATCGTGTAATATAATTTATTTTCAAGGCACAGCAGGAAAAGTTAGCCTTTCACTGCTTGTTGGGAAAGAGAAATACATGTTGCACTTGAACTTGAAATATAATAATATTCAAAGCACTAGTATTTACTACTAGAAATAGTAGATATGTAAAGGATAATGTATAGAACGCCGATCATTATCGGGAAAATAAGCCTCGACAGGGCGAACAGGGCAGGACGCGAAGTGGAGATGTCTTGCTTCGCCCTGAGGGGGCTTATTTTCAATAATGACCGGCGACCTTCTATAGATTAACCCGCTTACTAAACAGCTACTTGCCAAAACAAAAAAAATATTTTTACAATTACCATTTGTAGTGTTGTGCAGCAGAGAAATAGTCCGCCAAAGATGTTGACGTCGCTTAGAAACCTAATTCACTGGGTTTATAAGGTACTGGACTACTTACGGAGTTGTATAAAAGACGTGATTCATAGGCAAAAATTCTCTTTCCTTGCCAGCGGTCATTATATGCTTAGCAAGGGTCAATTATCGAAAAATAATTCTCCACCGGAAGTCGGGAAGGCCCATGCAAGTGAACGGAGCGTTCCACAGTATTGAGAAGAGCTGTGTAATAAAGTATTGTGTATCCACTGGCCTGGCGGTATGTTCTCAAGTGTGTGGCCTTTCACAACGGTCTACGCCGGCAATTTATCATACGATTACCTCAGCTAAACGAAGTAGACACTCTTTGTCCAGCATTCACAGAAGCAGTGCCTTGTGACTTTAACTGGAGGAGAGCTACGCGGGGGCCAAAGGGAATCTAAATAGGACACTTCTAGTGATTGTGATCTGAACAAGTAAACAGTGTCATCTCCAGCCCTGGGAGAGCGGGAACAAACCGTGTTTTATTTGATCATGGAGCCAGCGGTACCTTCTAGAGAAAGCAGAAGTACCTTTAGAGGTTTTATGACCTGCAGTCCTTCTGGTTAACAATAAGAACTTCAAAGTAAGAGCAACAGGCAGAGCTGAAATTCTTGATTTGAATAACATTTGCTGAAACACGTCACCGCAAGGACACTCTTTTATTTCCAACTGAATGGAGGATCTGTGGACGCATGTGACTGGAAATTCAAAGCCAACAGCGATGTAGCTGTGAGGGAAACCTATGTTTTGCGTTTTTTAATGAATGGAAGCCGGAGCTGAATATTTCTTATTTACGTTTGTTAACACCAAGTTTGCTCTCTGAAGCAAGGCCCCATAAACTTATGCTGGAGGAATCGTTTTCTTATTATTACACATCGGCCGACTACTTCAGTACTGTCCGAGCAGCGTTATGATAACTCAAAATTCATCTCATCAAGACATTTAAATGCAGCGTTGCATTAATGGGAAATAAAATGAGCTTCACTTGGACCTGGACACAGTTTTCATCTATAGCTCTATATATTTAAAAAAATAAATATATATATAATATATTGCTCTTACTATTAAACAAGGTACCAGCTCTCTTCAGCCAGTGAAGGTGTATATTGTCATTGGAGGTAGAGAACAAAATAACAGAGGGAGAAAAGTCAAAAGCCCTGAGATGAGAAAAAATGAGCAGGGCCATCGTACCAAGTGGAGAGATAGTGGTTCAGAGAGAGGGCTGGCCTCAAGTGGCCTCACCTTATTTTCCTTCTGTGCCGGAGGAAGTAAGGCCCTTGTGCGGTCTGCGATTTTCTGGAAAAAGCAAAACAAATAATAGCTTAGGATTTTACTTTTCCAAGTTCTTTATTCTTTCAAATAGGGTTTTGAAATTGAATAAAATGAAAGAATTAGGTAAAAAACAACTACAGCAAGGTATACAGCAGGAAGTTACATTCAGGAAACACTTAAGAAGAAAGATGAGACAACGTATAAAGTAATAAAAGACTAATTATATTACTATTATGAACACTATTACTACTTATTAAATAAAATGCGTCATCCTCAAACCTTTTCAATATAGAGATGAGCCTCTCCCCATTTGACAAGAAACTTTTTATATATGACTTCAGATGGACAAGCGGTAAGCGCCATTTAAACAGGACTGAGATAGAGGGAAGAGGTTACCTTCTGCAGGTCTGCATAGCGCTGGACCGACTCCGACAGCTCAGTCTTTAACCGGGTGAGGCGAAGGCGATCCTGCTGCATGACAGAACAACACGACATCAAGTTGGGCTTCCATTCGTTTTAAAATGGAACGTCTGTTTGCATTAGTTTTTTATTGATAGAAAGTCAGAGTCAAAGTCAGAGTCAAAGTCACAGAATTAAATCCACCGCCTACCCGTGAAGAGCTGCTGATGATGTCAGAGAGCTGCTTGATGAGTTGACTCGTACTCGTGATGACTTTGTTGGTCTGCTGCTGTGTGGCGTGGCTGAAAGAAACACACACATTCAAATGGTGAGGAGAGAGATACAGAGAGTGAGGGAGAGAGACTAAGAGGGAGAATGAGGGAGAGAGTGAAGGTCAGAACATCAGTGAGGGGGAAGAGGCACATAGACGGCCAAAAGACTTTCGATTGAGACAATGAATGACAAAGAGCATGATAGAGAGAGCGTGATAGAGAGAGAGAGAGAGAGAGAGAGAGAGAGAGAGAGAGAGAGAGAGAGAGAGAGAGAGAGAGAGAGTGAGAGAGAGAGAGAGAGAGAGAGAGAGAGAGAGAGAGAGAGAGAGAGAGAGAGAGAGAGAGAGAGAGATCAATTACTGGCTTAGGAAGTGAATGAGAGAGCGGCTGACAGAGGCGGAGAGAGGGAGATGAATGACAGACCTAGACAATGGGTGAGAATGAGTGAAAGAGATAAAAAACAGAGAGAGAGAGAGGGAGAGAGAGAGAGAGGCAATGAATGAAAGACTTAGAGGATGATATATAGTGGAAATGACACAGTGTAAGTGAGCGAGAGAAACCCCATTGGAATAATAATATCAAGTGTTGAGTTTATAAGGTGGAAGGGGGCACAGGGACGAGGGGAATTGTAAAATCTGTGAACATCTTCTCTGAACAGATCCGCTTTGATCTATGGGAGCAGGGCTGAGACAAGGTTTTGTTTTGGAGGGTCTCCCGTTAAGATGGTCACATGAATCAATTAAGTGAAGCCCCTTTTAGCCAGATGTGGGACGTGACCCAGCGTGGCTACAGGCAGAGTCTGTATCAGATAACCGGCAGAATCGTACAGGATGACCCCCAGACCCGTGTCTGCCATGTTGGGCAGTGTGAATCCTGCCATGTCAAGATGCTATGAGCCTCGCGAGAATTTCCCCGGTCTCTGAGTCCCCCGTTCCGGTTCTCTCCACGGATCGGACTGATCTCGGGCCCGTTGAAAGCTTTTTCCGAAAATGAGAAAATGCTAGCACCGATCAGCGTGGAGGCGGGACTTCAATGCAAACATCCGGTAACATCAGCTAATGAATACTTTGTTTTGCCATGCATTGAATGAGAAACACTGTGGCAGTTTCGAGCACAATGTCTCCTCATTAAAAAACAAATCGCAAATAATACAAAACATTGAACGAAAGAACATTAGTTCACAATAACCGATGTTCCAAGGTACCTATTCTTACAAAATGGTGGTGTTCACTGCAATTTAACGTCCTGATGTGCCCTGTCACTGCCCAGCCAAGGCCGGAATGATATTCATTGCGAAAGGCAAACGTGAATATCAGGCTGGTCTCACGAGGCTAAGTTACATGTATTATTTAATACATTTAAGGTTGGCCTTGACTACAAACTCACCCCAAACTGCTGACAAAATAAAAAGGTTTTCCGGGAAAGTGACAGGTTCGAATTAGCAGGTACAATTCCTACCGGATCCAGACTCGCCCTGTCCCACTGATGGTTGACCGCCTGAGAGCTGTACAGAGAAGCAGCGTTGTAACCGGTTGCTGGTCGTTCAAGGCCTGGCTGACAAGCCGGTCATTCTGTCCTTAAGAAAATATATTGATGTTTGTACTGTATACAACCATGAGACAAGTGTAACGTATCAGAAATAATGTACAGCCCAAGGTAAAGTATGCACACACACACACACACACACGCAGACAGTCACATTCATAGTGTGTGTATGTGTGTGTACATGCTTGTGTGTGTATGTGTATATTTGTGTGTGTGTGTGTGTGTGTTTGTTTTTGAGAGAGAGAGTGTGTATGTCTCTATCTGCGTGTCTGTTTATGTGTGTGTGTGTGTGTGTGTGTGTGTGTGTGTGTGTGTGTGTGTGTGTGTGTGTGTGTGTGTGTGTGTGTGTGTGTGTGTGTGTGTGTGTGTGTGTGTTTGATTTAAAGGGGTGATGATTTCAAGGGGTGCTTCAACCAATCACTGAGATCAAGTTGCTGACCAATCCCCAAACGGAATTTATAATAATCCGAATCACCTTGGACAAATTTATAGCTCATCAATCAATAAAGTTATGTATTTCCTGGAATCTTATTACATTTTCTAAGTAAAGTAGTATGACATTTTAGCAAGAATAGCACTGTATGGCTAGCGTACGTCTGGTTGTGGGTTGCAGTGGATCAGGTGTAACTGTGGGTTGTCAACTCGAAGGTTTGCTGGTTCCATCCCGGGCTCCTCTTAGCCGAGGGTTGAGGTGTCATTGAGCAACTTATCGAACCCTAACTTTTCCCGACCAGCTGGCTCTTGCAGTAATTTGTGAATAAATGTGTGTATGAATGGTTGAGTGTGATGCATAAATTGTAAAGGCCTAGCGGTTAGCGGACGAGTCCATTCACCATCTGTGTGCAACGGCTTTCTAGTCATCATTCATATTAGCTAAAAAAACATGCCACCATTTATTTTACATAAATCTTGATAGCGTGAAACAGTTGGAAACGTTTCATTCAGGTGAAGAGATGAGGGCGACATGGTTCAATGGGTTCCTTATTGCTGACATCTGCAATTCTACAACATGTTAATGTGTCTTTAGACGTCAATAGAAGCCACTGGCGGAATAAGAACATTGTGGCTCTGGGTCATTTCACTCGCAACTTGGTGACAACGTGGGATTATGTTTTACACAATTGTTGTGACTGATTTGCCAGTAGGAGAGTGTCACACTGAGAAACACACTTTTCTTACAGACATACCACTGGTAGTACAAAAAGAAACACACACACACACACACACATCAACATGCGTACGTACACAATCTTACCCAAACACGCACACCACACACAACACACACGCACACCATTCACCATACACAAGGATTAGCTCTAAACCTCTGCCTGATGTGTCATCGTTTAGCTCGGAAAGCAGGAGCCGACTTCTCAGACTTGCAAAGGATTATTTTTAAATCGTGGCAAGCTAATACAACATTGCGTTACAGTGAATATATATTAATATATACCATATATACAAAGATTTGGGCACATCTTCAACAATCCACCAGAAAAGTAGACGCAAGCTACAAAAAGCAGGGAAGAAAGTTCCCTGCTTGTCCTCGCCTCCAGCGAGGAAAGAAAGAAAAAGCTGATTAATGCCAGTGGCGCTATATAAAAGGATCTCCGCAGAGTCTTTCACTCTCTTGCTCTTTGACGAGCAGCCGCGTATCGCACATGAGTCACCTGGTGCCACGCCCACTTGCTCATATGCATGCATCGCTCCGAGAATCTCTTCGTTGTGTCGCCCACGCGCTGTGGCTCTCGCCCGAGACCGGAGACGCAGCGGCCCTCCCCTCAGCCGCCGCCCCCGCCTCCTGCAGAGGAAGCCCGGACACATCGGTCTTACTTAAATATTACAATTCAGTCATACTGTGAATCACCACGGGCCCCTCGGTCCGCCCGTCTGGCCCCGGAACCTCGCGGTTTGGTATTCCTCAGAGGGATCCTTAACCGGCCCCATGTGGAGAGGGTGGGTGAGTCACATAAGGAGAGTGGATGGGTGGGAGGGTTGGGGGAGGGAGAGAGAGAGAGAGAGAGAGAGAGAGAGAGAGAGAGAGAGAGAGAGAGAGAGAGAGAGAGAGAGAGAGAGAGAAAGAAAGAGACCAAGACAGTGACAGAGAGAGAGAGAGACACAGAGACACAGAGAGAGAGAGAGAGAGAGAGAGAGAGAGAGAGAGAGAGAGAGAGAGAGAGAGAGAAGAAGGGAAAGGGCAAGAGAGAGATAAAGATAGGGTAGGAGATAGCGGAGAAGAGAGAGAGAGAGCAGAAGGGAGGGAGAGGTAGAGGGAAGCATCTGGCAACGGGGGAAGGCGTGAAGGACGCAAGTTGCTTAGGTGATGTTCTCAAGTGTATGTGTGTATGTGTGCGTGCGTGCCTGTGTAGGTGCGTGCCCGCCTGCCTGCGTGTGTGCATGTGTGCGTCTGTGCGTGCATGCGTGCTTGCTTGGTTCGTGCTTATGTGTGTGTGTGTATGTATAATGCACGGAGGAGGAGAGCTGGTTATGTGCGTGCGTGTGTCTGAGAGAGCAGAGCTGTTTGCTCCCTGGCTCTGATAAGGATTAACCAGCGGCCGCCTGGCTCCTTCCTTCACTGTCAGGTCCAACACCCAGGCTGACGTGTCGGCGCAGAACTGCGTAGCCTAGCGGTAAGCCTGACCTGGAAACGCCAGAGACTCCCCATGTCACCCCCCATGTCACCGCACGCGCCGGCACGCAAGCTTGTTTTGGACATCCATGTGCACAGGAATCCACTGTACACATACACCCAGAAGTAAACACACATATAAACACACACGCAAACAGACACACAGGTGCTACATACATTCACAAGAGACAAGAGAAAGAGTTACAGATTGAGAGTGAGAGAGACTGAGAGAGAGAGAGAGAGAGAGAGAGAGAGAGAGAGAGAGAGAGAGGGAGGGAGGAAGAGAGAGAGAGAGAGAGAGAGAGAGAGAGAGAGAGAGAGAGAGAGAGAGAGAGAGAGAGAGAGAGGGGGGGGGGAGAGAAAGAGAGAGAGAAGACAAAGAAAGAAAGACAGAGAAAGACAGAGAGAGGCAGAGAGAGAGAGAGAGAGAGAGACAAAGAAAGAAAGAGAAAGACAGAGAGAGGCAGAGAGAGATATAGACCTCCCAACTATCGGAGTGTTACAGGTGAGAAGGAGGGGACACATTGACAGTAAAAGGACGGAGGAGAGAGACATCTCTGTGACACTTCCCCCTTCTGTTCACAGGAGTGTTTACAACGGGAGCAGTCAGGCTTGTCATGGTGTGGTGTCGCGATGCTCTCATTGTGATACATAATACAAAACAAAAGCAAAACAACCGAGACTATAATCATTTGATAAAAGACCACCAGGGTTTTCCAGCTGCAAGTTTGAGCCTAAAACGGAGGAAAGTTTGTCAGTAGCACGTCTTCTCCCACAGCAACTACCAAGATGCCCTTGGGCAAAGATAAGCCCATCCAACAACACATTTATTTCAATTTGCCCCCGGACACTACCTCGACCAGGCAGGCATGCATACCCAATCTGCGTATTCAAATGGGGTTACGAGCAGTACTCTGCGTCTGACAACCTTTTCCGTTTATCCCCAATACCTGTTTAAGGGAAGTAAAGTGATTATATGTAAAGCGAGATATCCAGAAGGATTGTGGAAATTATCCAATAATTCTCACAGAGTAATAAAATAAAGGTCCATAGACTTTACATACATCCAATTTGATCACAACCTTTTTACGATTTCCTTATCCCCATTTTGTTCCATACATCATGCAACATGCTACCTAACAATCTATCCACATCTTCACCTGTATCTATCTATCTATGAATATAACTTTGGGGGTTGTGAGGTGCGAGCGTCCCCCTGCTTTGAGTTCCCCTGAGGTGCCAGGCGAGCAGAAGGTGTGCCGTCTGGCCCAGCAGAGCCTTCGGCGGCATCAGCCAGGGCGCCCCTCTCAGTCTGTCAGGGACACTTCCCCCCCCAAACACGCGTCTTGTCCTCTGGCGCCGGCTGCGGACGGAGCGCCGCAGAAGGCCTAATGCGCTAACAAAACACAATGACACCACGAGCGCGCTCGCCATTAATCCACTTAGACTCCTCACCGCGTGCATTTCCGCGATTACGCCGTTGTGTGAGCGTCGGGACGGGTCAAACCGTATTAACCGCGCCCGCTTGAGGTTTCGCTTGAGGTTTTGCCGGGAGGCAGTCGGCGCACGCAGATGGCGGTTTTGACATTCCTACCTGAGGCTTTATACGTGAGGTTATCACTCTCATTTGACACAAGAGAAATCTGAGAGAAGCGTGCTGCTTGCGCTGGAGAATATTG